>NW_022900932.1:35544384-35563606 GCF_012274545.1 Fukomys damarensis
ATATATATAAATTGAATTTTGGGAAACTTTAACGGTGCTGCCAATTTTGGAAAAAGTCATCCCAATTTACTGTGTTGAGTTGACATTGTACAGAAATGGACAGCCATATTGGTCTAGAAATGTTAATTTTTTTATATTTATTTTTTCCATGTATACAGGGGTAATGCATCATACTAAATATGTAAGTTCATATCTATGTGGGTTTGTACAGAAACTTAACTAATATTCTCTAAATAATGAAAAAAAAGAATAAGATAAGACTATAAGAGCAAGAAGCAATTTAAATATGTTCAGGGGCCATTTTCATCTCCAGAATTAAGGATTATTTTAATGTTCCATCATTGCCTTTTCTCTTTTACTTTCATTTTTAGTTTTATTTTAGGATTCCCTATTTTTAATGTTCATACAGAGATTTCTTTAACTGAAATACCGTATAGTTTCTTTGGTGTGAAAAACTATAATAGCACACAGGAAGCCTAATGAGATAATTAATAATGTGAAATAGGAAGTAAAGGGCTAAAGGTGTAGGGAAAGTGGGAAGGGTGGGGGAAGGTAATAAGGGAGAGGAAAAAAATATGAGAAACTGAAAAAATGAAAATAAAGTGTTTGTAAATGTGGAGGGGAGGAGGGGGTGAAGGGAGGGCAGGGACAAGGGGAAAAAATGAGAATCAAGACCTATTATGTAGAGGCACAGAATCCCAATGATGAATGCAACTGTATTGTATACCTAGATTGTACCAATAAACTCAATAAAAAGAAAAAAAACATGATCCTTGATGACTCAATGTACTTTTTGAAAAGCATTAATGCAAAGAACTTTCTAACAAAAAGAGCTGTTAAAAGAGGAAATGAGTTGGCATAAGTCACAAGGGTTTTATTATTCAAAGTATTCAAGGAGAAGATCATTAGTTAACCACTTGTTTGGGTAATTATAAATGAGAATCTCTAAACCAAATGGATTTACAATATCTAAGTAACACTCTTATTTTTAGATTCTGTATACAAGATGATAATATGTGAAAATCTAAATTTATGGTACATCTGTTATTTCAGGATCCTTTAGTGTGAATAAAGAAATGAATAAATGGATAACTAAGAGCCTTATTAATTTAAAAATAAATAAATGGATTGCTATTTAAGAGCCTTATTAGGATGCATTTCATACAAATATGTAATTGAATTTGATAAATTTTGGCTTATAATTCTACCAAAAGTAAAGTATAAATTTAATCAGCTGTGTAAAAACTATTTAGGCTTTAAGGCAAGATACTTGCTATATTGCTTTGCATTTGGTAGTGGTGCTGGGATGCTGAAATAGAAGCAACAGACCTCAAGCTTTCAATTACTAGGAACATAGTTTACTAGGTGAGACAAGGTAAGAAGGCTTATCTCCCACCTCCAATACGGCTTTAACTATTCTCAGCCTCTTCTCATTGGCATAAATAAAAGACAGTACAAAGCAGTCAGAGTCAGTGAGCCTGCAGTGTTGTAAGTGGTCAGCACTGACCAGGACAGACAGCATGTCAGATAGGGCCACCTCATCATAAGCAAGAAGCAAGAGTGTACAGCTTAACTCTTGATCAACTTCTCACCTCCAATTAGCTCAAAAATCTCAAAATCAAGGAGGATCTAAAGTAATATACAAGGTCAGATTCAATTAACTCAATATATACTAAATGAGCCCTTATTCCATACTTTAAAAGAGAGAGATTAGTATCAGTAGCTGTCTCACTTGTTTTGTTTTTTGTTTTTTTTTTTTTTTGAAACAGGGTCTCACTATGTAGTTGAGACTGACCTGGAAGTTACTATGTAGGCCAGGCTGGTCTCGAACTCTCAGCAATCCTCCTGCCTCAGCCTCCTGAGTGCTGGGATTACAGGCTCGTGCCAACATCCCTGGCTGACACTTGTGTATTTTTTAAAAATAGAGTTCTGATTTTATTCCAAAGCATAATTGAGAGGCTAACAGCCCAAGTTGAAATGCCTCCTAGTTAACTGCCTGTAGGGAGCCAGTACATCCTTATCTAATTCAGCCCTGCCTTCCAAGTGGCAACACATCTCAAGAGGAAACAAAATTTCCAGATGGCTGACCTAAACTAGCCCGCATTAAACACTTATGTTTGCATTATTTAAATAGCTTATTGAATTCACACAACTCTAACCTCAAAGTTACTCTGAAGAAAGATACAATTCCCTTTAAATGGCAGCATGCAATGACAACATGCTACTTTTGCCAGACTAGCTGGAGATCCAAAAGCTCAGCTGTTAATAGATTAAGCACCCAAACAAATGAGCAATACGTTCCACCAAGTAGGGAACCATATTTTTCTCTGAAGGCAGAAAGATCCGATCACATTTTTGTATCAAGCTAGCTTTGTGATCTTGCTGATTCACTTCATTCCACTGGATTTCATCTTATATAATTTAAAGCTAAGTCACCCATCTGGGTGACTACTGAGACAAGTGAATAAAAAGGCAGCTCACAAACATGTCGTGGCACCCTGACAAAGTGAACTGACTCTTCACCATTGAATGAATGAGTCATATTGCCCATATATTATCAAGAGCATTCTGTATTGAAGTAGAAATCAGGCTTCTGCGAGGCATTTAAAGGATGAAATCCAAATCAATACCAAGGACCACCTTTAACTAGATTGGCCAAGAGGCTCCCTCAGTAAAACTTGCAGTGGGGAGTCTGAGAATCATAAAGAAAATAATAGGAGAGCCAGGGACCTTGGAAATGGCTAAATCCAGAGAAAAGTCAGAAAAGCCACAGAGAGCATGGTGCAAATATCAAATGAGCTAATGGTTGCTTGGGATTAAAAAAGGACATACTATCCAGGATTTCCAGGGTCCCTGTTACAGTGAGCCTAAAGAGTCACAAGACTGCTGAGAATCCTATCAAAAGTCAATATAGGGCCAGGGATTTAGCACAGTGGTCCTGCTGCCTGCCTTGCAATCGCAAGGTCCCAAGTTCTATCCCTAGTACCAAAACAAACAAACAAAAAGTCAATATAGCAAAATTAAAGCATTAAATGAAAAAGAAAAATACTCATGAACTTCATTATAGACTTTACTACCAAATATAGGTAGCAATTCAGAGGGGGTTAAAAAAACTACATTTAGAAAATCTATTTCACAGATTGTAGCTCATATTTTAAAGATTATATTAATTATAGCAGAGTTAACCTGTGCCAGTGAATTCTGAAATAAATGATTGTTTAGTATGTGCAGTTGAAATACAGGCTTAAAAATTAAAGCTATCAGCAAACATGTATTGAAGGCTTACTACTACCTATGTGTCATTGTGGTCTCTAAATTAAATACAGATCCAGGTCAGTTTTGCTCTCTTTGACCACGTGCCTATTAATAATCAATCCAGTTACTTTAAAACTAATAATGAGAGAAATCAATAAATAGATCATCTTGGGTGTGTCTGATTTACTCAGACATAATAAATTAACATTTAATGTTTTTAGGGACACTGCTGCTATACCTGATTTTGTCAAAAAATATGAATTTGTCATCTAAAAGATGTATGCATAACTTAAAAGAAAGAAGCAATTTAACAGAAAATATCTTTTCACAATTGAAACAAAAATTGGAATCTAGAAATTCTCAACTCTGAAGAAGATAACAAAATTTCACGATAAATCTATTCTAAATCCTTATATAACTGTCCCGAAGTATTTTCTTCCATGGAATTGTTGCTGTGTTTCACCAAATTCTTCTTGACTCTATACATACACTTTGTTCATATATTCATATACTACCCAAGAAAGAGTCAAGGGCTCACTAGGCACAGCTGCCAAATAAAAGGTCACCCACATAAATATGATTAGATAAGCAATAAACAAGGCAATGTATCATATTCACCCAGCTTTCTTTCTTTTTTTCCCCAGCTTTCTAAAGTAATATGGATATAATGATTTCTAATGAAATTCAACACAAAAATTATGAATTTTCCACAGCTAAGTACCAGGTTACTGCAGACTCACATTTACTAGTTCCTTCTACTCAAGTAGTAGACACATGCTAGTTTATGAAGCATTCTACTATTAGTGTTTGAAAGCAATAATGGGAATGTTATAGACAGCATAAAATTAAACCCTTCAAAAGGTTCCTAGGCCGTGCTTAAAACAATTGCAACTGTAACTGCAAGTACTTAGTCTGTAGGTACGTATACATGTGCATTTATATGTGTGTATATATATGTATACGTATATATACATACATAAATATATGTTAAGAGGTACTGTTTCTTGTCTATTTTTATGAGAATAATGTGCATTGCCAGTTACTCCCATGCTAACCATATATAGCCTTCATCTAGACATTTAGCTTCCAAAGGTCCATTTTGAATCCTTCAATCACAACAAGAACAAAACAACAAAAATGGATATGGTAAGGCTAAAATGCCTGTCCATAACTATTTAGCAGCTGAAATACATACTATATTTGATGCATATATATTTGCTTGGTCAAAGAAAGGTTGACTGTAAATCTTAGATAGCATTCTCTGGAATACAAGTAAAAGAACTTGTTTTTGTAATTAACTGAGTTATTTTTAGAAATAGCCTTACTATATGACTATAAAAGTCTATATAAATTTTACTATTATAAATTAATTCAAAAATTTTATTGAATCTAATATTTGGGCACTAGAGGGGACAAAAGACAAACCTCTGCCTCATGAACTTTAAGTCTTACTTAGGTTTTTGAAGGAAAATGATTTCATGATGCATTTAAGATTTAAAATGCTGATCTAATAAAGTATGAGGACAATAATAAATAATGCATTATCTTTCATAGAAGCAAAGTGGCACAAGAATTTTAAAAACACATAGTGAGGTTATATTAAACAGTTAATGATAAAGTCACATGAAATGGACCCAAACAATGACGGAAAGGGGACAAATGATAAGAAAGTGTGCAACATTAGGTGGGGAAACAGTAAATAGTACAGGGTGTACAGAACTGATACAGGAAAAACAGATACCAACAGTACAATGGAAAAGTTTAAGCACCAGTAAGAAGTGTTTGTACCGGAGATGGCAAACTAATCAGTTCTAAGATGTTAGAGACTATCAGCTGAGATTGATACTTTGTCCAGGATAATCAGGAATTGCTATGGATTGATCTCTTATCTCTCCCTTCCTGTTTCTCTGTGGCAGCCCTAGCTTCAATGTGGCTGCCTGTATTTGGAGATAGGGCTTTTAGCAGGATATTAAGTTTAAGTGGAGAGATAAAGGCAAGGTTCTACTTCTGAAAGAACTTATGGTCTTGAAAGAGCGGAAGAGAAAGGCTGCACAGACACACAGCCAAGTCACTGTCTGACTGCCACGAATGGAACCCTCAACAGAATCTGACAGTACTGGCATTCAGACCTTGCTGAGAAAAGGATTTTCTATGGTGGTTTTATTTATTTATTTTTTAATGTATTTGGTACCGGGAATCGAACTCGGGTCCTTGCACTTGCAAGGCAGGCGGCAGAACCACTGAGCTAAATCACCGGCCCTCCATGGTTGTTTTAAACTGCCTGGTCTATAGTATTTTGTTATGGCAACTTGAGTAGACTAAGACGAACTGAAATTTAAAAAACATTAAGCATTTTCTCTTAGATGCCATATGCAATAACCTATACTTTTCATTGCTGAAATGTCAGTTGAGTAGTGTGGGTATGTTTTATAATCTCATTTTTTAACTTCAAAGCTTATCCTGTGTTTCTCATCTAATGAAAAATAGGTCGCTTCTATGCAAGTTCATTAAAGCTTATCAGAAATTATAACAGAGAGCTGCTATCTATGTTGTTTAAGCAAAATGAAATGCAGTAGTAAATTTTAACTGCATTTCCCTTGCCTGTTCCTTCAGCAATAATTTAGATGTGGATCAAAGATATCTGCAATAGTAAAATATATATGTAAGAGAACTTTTGCAAAAGAATAATGAAAATTACAGCAGTGTGTAATGCTATTTCGAGGGCCCCTATCTTTTATTAGCTGAATGGTGGAACTGTACATTTGTGAATTTATGAATTTGCATAATAGTTCCTCAAAACTATTACAGCTCTCTACATAATAGCATGAAATAAAAAGTGTGATCTTCAAAAGATTGTAGCATTATTTTCAGGTCATGTGTTTTACTCAAGCATCCAATTAAGTAAGACAGTAAAACATCTTCTGAGAAATAATCATTTCAAAGAAACATTTTGGTAGGGGCCACTCTTTTTTAACTATTGAGATGCTACCACTCAGATCCACTACTTATATTCTTTACCAAAAAGGATAAGTCTTGACTAAAAAAGTCATTTAATGGAATTCCCTGTCAGAAATATACTCTCATCTTAGGATGACTTTTAAAACTAAAAGCTCAGGGGTTCTGCCACCTGCCTTGCAAGTGCAAGACTGGAGTTCAATCCAGGGCCGGGGATTTAGCTCAGTGGTTCTGACTCCTGCCTTGTAAGCACAAGGTCCCAAGTTTGATCCCCCGTACCAAATAGATAAAATAGAAGCCAAATGACAGTGAACTAAACATATTATAAATAATGCAAGTATCACATAAACTGGAATATTCCTTTGAGCATTATCAGCATATCTTCTTCCCCTTTGGCAGACCTGTATGAAAGCACAAATAATACAGTGCTGCCTAAAGAATATGGAATCAGTAAAGGGGACTTAGTTGTGTTGAACATTTAGTAGCATCTATCAAAATGGATTTAATCATTTCACCATTAAATAGTCAAGGCTTTCCCTGGACTATTTTCTCTCCGGGATGAAAACAGATGGGCACTCAAAATATTTGGGAGGTCACAGATTATTTTTCAAGCAAACAACAGTATTTTTGGAGAGATAAAATTTATACTTGGAAAACATCGTTGGACTTTAAATAATAGAGAGGCCACAATACTGAAGATCAGGAATCCGCTCTGTTGCTGTGTATACATTAGGCAAGTACAGTTCTCACTTGGCCTCGGGTTCATTACAATTTTTGTCATTAATCAGCCAAAACTTGGTGATTGCTAAGGTCTTTTACAGCTTTAATATCTTCAAATTCAAGGAGTTCTACCCTGCAAAGATTAAAAAGTCATTTGCCACTTGGTGTCAGTAATCTATTGAAGTTTCCTGCGAACTGCCTTTAGCAGAGCATAAAGACCTACAAAATCAAAACTATGGATTTCTGGGGAATTATCTGACTTTTCCTTGAATCCGCATGTCCTGAACTGTCTTACATCTGAACCTTGAGAGAACCCTTGTGATCTGGGCAGAATAGAGCGAGAATAGAGCGAACGGCACTCTGTGGGAAGCGTGCTAGGGTAAGATTTGCCTCTGATGAGCAAGTAACTTCCTTCTTCAGTAGATTGAATTTAGAGGGTCCAAAGCCAAATTCAGAAACCAGGACAAGCAGGGCCTACTCCTTAGCAGAGAAAGAGTGCCCTTTTCTTACTAGGTAACAACCTATAGTTTTCAGTGTAAGTTGATGATAACTGAACTGCAACTGATACGGCTGATGTTGAATTATTTCTATATAAATCTGAACCACTTCTAAACAATGTAAAGTAGCCTATTCTGTCCTCTCTGCTGGTGGAAATGCTGGAGTTCTCTGAAAAGCAGCGATTCTGAGTGGCTACAGATAAAATACCAGCATGCAAAGATATATACCTCCAGCCTGTTGGCTATTCCTGGCGCAGATCAAGAATGACCTTAGATTAATAGTCCTTTTGAAATCAAAAGGTAACCAGAAGAGCTGTCCTTCAAGTTCCAACAAGAGTCCATGGATTAAACAGAGAACATAGGATACTGGGAGAATGGCATTTTGTTGCCAGGCACAGATAAGAACTCCGTTGAGAACAGGAAAAGGACTGACTGCCAACATGTTGGCCCCTTTCATGACAGACAGAATACACATTAATGAGAGAATACACATCCAAAGCTTCACAGTGAGGCAGAATCCCCGAATCCAAGAAAGATCTCCAACCTGGAGGAGAGAATGGTCCAAACACGATGAGAAGCACAGGCTGATAGGCAGAGAGCAGAAATTTCTTTAGATGTAAACTAATCTCGACTTCCAAACTGCTTACAGCACTGATATACCTTGCTTATTTGGTTTGCTTTAAAAAATTAAATTATTAAATTAAATCATGATATAAGAGGAAGATGATGCTTTCAAAGGTTGTATTCATTAGTCAAAGTAAAGACTTGCTATGTTTCAGTTTAAACAGAAAAGGCTACAAAGTAAGAATAAGGAAGAGTCTGATTTGGGGGGGACAGGGTTTGAGACAGGGTCGCACTATGTAGTTGAGTCTGACCTGGAACTCACTATGTAGCCAGGCTGGTCTCCAACTGCCAGAGATCCTCCTGCCTCAGCCTCCCAAGTGCTGGGATTACAGGCATGTGCCACCACGCCCAAAGAGTCTGATTTTGGAATCAAAGAAGTTGTACCTAAAACTCTTGCTGGGCATAGTGGTGAAGGCCTGCAATGTCATATATTTGGAAAGCTGAGGCAGGAGGATTGAGAGGTGAAGCCACCCCAAGCTATTTAGTGGTCCCTTCTCAAAATAAAATTTAAAAAGAGCTGAGGATACGGCTCAGTGCCCTTGGGTATAATCCTCAATATGATAAACAAGTAAAACTCTACCCTGTTGCTTAGCAGAGATCACAATCAAGTTACTTAATTTTCTGAGCTTTTCCATTTCCATTTAAAACCTACCTTCATGCAACTGTTGTGAGAATTTAATGGAAATAAACAAATACAAAACAATGTCAAATCCTAACAGTTCCTAGAACATAAATATAATCAATATATCAACATTTCTTCTCTTGACTTCCTTTAGCTAAGAAAAATAATAACATTGTCACCTGATTTCTTTCCTTTTTACCCACATATTCAAAATATCTTAGTACCATTAAAAATACAACCTAGAAACTTAGACGATGACAGCATTTGTGTAAGAAACACAAATAGTAAGTATAAATGTACATTAAGTATGTATTTGCTATCAGTAGGAAGAAAGGAGTTCCAGAAATATCCTGCTTATAAAAGAGCATTGCATATCTTGAAAAGTACTAATGTTATTTCAGTCTTTCATAATAATACGATACTAACTAGCCTATTGATTTTTTTTAATTATGAGCAAAGAATATATGGAAAATCTCTATACTTTCTTCTCAGTTGTGCTGTGAAGCTACTACTGTTCTCAAAAACATGTTTTTTTATTTAAGTCATGAAACCTAATTTGATAAAGTAGTAAATGTACAATCATTGTAAAAAAAAAAAAAAACTTTTCCCAGTCATTCATCAGGATATTTTGAAAATCTTTGACTCATTAAGACTATATATTCAAAATAAAATGGCATCAGAAAGAGGGAGGTGAAGCAAAATTTTTTTAAATTAATTTTTAATTAAATTTAATTTTTAATTTTAAAATTTAGAATGCTTTTTCACAGTGGAGAGAAGTTACTGAGTTTTCATCCAACACACAATTGTCTTACTAAAACCTATCAGAAGAGGGACTAATAAAAGTATTTTTTTGTTAGCATATTGTTCCCTCAACAGCCTTGCAGTCTTAAAAATAAAATTTCAACCTCTTATAACTGGACTGAGGCTTGAGACTCATTTCCACAAAACCACTTAGAAGAGAGCTATTTTGCAAATTAATCTTTCATGAGGCTCTTTAAGGGTCGATGTGCTTGAATTAGCTGCCAAACATATTCAACTTCTGAGACAACTGGAAGATCCATGATTAATGTGAATTGGTATTTTTCATAACATTTACTGTATTCATCAATAGTGGTTAATGCACAGTTTCCAGTAAATGACGCCTCAAAAGCTCAAGAATATCTAACCATAGAAGCAAAAGTGGATCTGTTCACCCTCCAGTCTGGGTGAGAAAGGGTCCCAGGGTAAGAGAAAGGCGTGCTGGGTGTCTTTGTTGTGATTGCAGCTGAGTCCTCTGAAGCGTCTGTAAGTGGCACTCACTCAGCGCTCAGGTTAAGGAGGGCTGCTCTGAAAGCAGGCCCTAGAGAGGGGCTACTGGGCATGGTGGAACACATCGGTAATCCCAAGGTCAAAAAGGCAGGCTGAGGCAGGCAGCTCACCATGAGTTCAAGGCCAGCCTGGGACACATACTGAGTTCAAAGTCAGCCTAGATGATGTAGTTGGACTCTCAAAAAAAAAAAACAAAAAAAAACGGAAAGAGAATGAGGCTCAGGTTTGAGACTCTGGGAGTAGGATGCAAGGACTCCAGTGCCACCTCTTGAGCTGAGGAGCGTCACAATCCCAGGTACGTGATCCAACACACCACGCTTCAGTCCCCTCACCGGTGAAACCTAAAGGACAGCAGAACCCGCTTCACTGTGGTTGTGAGGATTAAAGAAAATTCTAGGCCTGGGATACAACAAAAGGGCAATAAAGATTAACTTATTATAAATGCATAATTACCACTTTATTCTGAAATCGAATTTTGGTGACTTACAATGAAAGAAATTTAAAATTGAGGGCCAGAGATTTAGTTCAGTGGTGCCACTGCCTGCTTTGCAAGCTCAAGGTCCTGAGTTCAATCCTGGTAGGTACCAAAAAAAAAAAAAAAAAAAATTTTTTAATTGAAGAAACACAGGAGAAAGAAACATAAGGTGTAAAAAAAGGTGTGAAAAACAAGCTGAAAATAGAAAAGCACTAGTCAATTAAACTGATCATTTAATTAATTCAACTGACTCATTAAAATAGCTTGTTGAAGTCACCTGCAAGTTAATCAAAAATCAAGAAAACATTTTCTGAACATGCCAACCTGTATTCTGCCTAATGTTTATAACAATCTAAGGTCAGCAATTCCAAGTTCTTCTCTGAAATTTGCTAAGAATAAAAAGAATAATCTTGAGTTCAAGATCTGAATATATAATGTCAAATAGGCAACTGAAAATACATATATGAGAAATAAGACAAAGAATGCAAAACAAAGATAGCGAAAGGCAGGGAAAGAAGAAACAAAATGAATCTGGGGGCAACCTAAACCCCAAGGGAACCCATCCTGGGCTGCTTGGGAAGGTGTCCCCGAAGCAGCAGGGGCTGGCTTCCTCTGGGGAGTTGCCACTCGGGATTATTTCCAAGCTGCTACTCTCCTCCGAGGAGCGGAGGCCCAGCCTCCTGCTTGCGCTGACGCTCAGAACTTGGATTTCTTTCCTAAAGAAACGGGGAAGAGGAAGGGAAAGGACAGCAGTACACAAGAACCGGTCTCCAGGAAGCTCTTCTGAATCCCAGCTTTCCCATCCCCAGAAGACTCTGGCCACATTAGTCTGGCGGCAGAGACTGCCTTTCTGTGGGCCGAGCCCTGTAACCGTGTCTTGCCTTCAATTACCTTTCCAAACAACCCCCATGTTGAGACCAATTTGCGTCAGAGTTAGAGCTCCTAACAAATGATTGTGTATACTCTGGCTTTCCTGGAGAAAGAGGAGCCAGTTTCTAAGTATCCTTTCTTTAGCAGAACAAACAGCAGCCAGTTTTCCCTGGTCTAGGCCAATCCCGTATCTCTCATTCTTTACTTTTTCTGTAGGGGACTTTATCTTCCTCAGTTGATTCACCGCATAGGGCATTCATGTCTCCCAAAAATCTCCTGAGCTCCATGCCAAGATACTTTAAACCCATACAACACCTTTCCATTGAGGTTAATTTTCCCCATCCCCCTTCATTCTTACTTTTGATGATATACTTAGGGAGACAACAGTCACAGTAAGAAGCTGGGTTTTCCAAAGAAACAGGACAGGACGGTTCTCTCAAAAGATCGTAGCAATGCCAAAGACAAATGCTTTGGGTGGATTCATAAGACAGAAGCTGAAACATCTACCTGATCATTTGTTTCCTGGAATCGATCTGTCTTAACTTTCAGGTAACAATATTATTATACACAGAACACCAAACTGAAAACCAAAGCTTTGCTTCTTGATAGGTTGCTGGGAGATAGTAGTTTGGCCCAAATGCCCACTTGAAACAGACCTTAAAAAGTTCAGCTATAAAGCTCAATGCTCTAATCACTTGGGTGAGAAGTAAAAGGAAAGTACAAAAGCTTTGCTTTTTTTATTTAGCATCTTTATGCTAAAAATTTAAGTACAATTTAAAATAAAACTGTCAATAACATTTTACATAATTAATCAGAACTTCAGCACTCGTAAATTTTCTCATGCAGAGATGCCAACAGTAGCGAGTTGAAACTGAGCACATGCCATATGTTTTCACATTATAGCAATTGAAATATGCATAGAAACATATAAAACCGCAACTGGAATGACTCAGTAACTTATTACAGTAATTATTCCAGAAGTTTCTCTTTTGTTCAACAAAAGTTTCATTCAAATCCACATGCCGTCGCACTGCAAGATCAAACTAAAGATGAAAATTCTAATGAATAACTTAATAAGACATTTAGCAGTTTCTGGAAAGGGCTATGGCTCCAAGTTTAGACGAGTGAAGGGATCTCAATGTTTAGTTCCTTCTCTGTCTGCCCATCACTTATGATGTGCAAGCAGAGGGAAGAATCTTAGCTAACTTGATGCTTTTTGTTCCGCTCTGTTCTGTTTTGTGTTACTGGAACTTGAATCCAGGGTCTTCGTGCCATGCTACATCCTCAGCCCTTTTCTTTAATTTTTTGATTTTTTATCTAGATAAATTCCTACTGAGTCACTAAGTTGCCCAGGATAAGTTCATGCTTGTGACCTTCCTGCCTCAACTCTCAGAAAGCTGTAATTACAGCTATTACCACCAAGTCCAGCATCTCGATGCTTTTATACTAGTCGTACAGCAGACGATTTAGGTTGCCAAATCTGAAGAAAGAAAAATTTATTTTTGACACTCACAGAAGAATTTTACTCACACACACACACACACACACACACACACACACACACACACAGAATTCTACTCACTCCAGCTAAAAGCATACAGAGAGAGAGTGTATAAGTTATCTTGATTTTGAAAAATAAGATGGCAGAAGATGTTACTCTACTGAGACATTTCTCAAAGTGTGGTCCAGGGACCATTTAGGGTTCCAGAGACATTTTCAAGTTATCCATAAAGAAAAAACTATTTTCCTAATAATCATAAATTGCTTTTGGCATTTTATATTTTTATTTTGTCAAACTGAATGAGAAGCACATAAGTATTCAGCTCTTTCCATGAAGCTAGATATTAATGTGACTTGTGATAAAAACACTGCTACTTATCAAAAACTTGTGTTTGGGGCTGGGGATTTAGTTCAGTGGTTCCACCACCTGCCTTGCAATCGCAAGGTCCCAAATTCGAACCCCAGTACAAACAAACAAATTTGTATCTGTGAAAAATACTTCCTGGAAAATATGCTATTAAATAAACATTCCAAAAGTTTATTTTGTTATTTTAAATTACATAAATAATTACCATAGCTTTCTAATATAATAAATAGTCATGTGAGGATCCACATTAATATTTATTTATTTATGATAATAGGGCTTGAATCCAGTATCACTACCACTGAGCTACAACTTCAGTTCTTTAATTTTTCTTTTTTTTTTTTTTTTTTAATTTGAGACAGGTTCTCCCTAAGTTAACCAATCTAGCTTCAAACTTGGAAATTTCTGGCCAGAGCCTACTGAGTAACTGGAATGACAGGCAAGTCCCCCTGCCCAACTGGTCCACAACAAATTGTGAGGAACCAAATGTCTCTAGACACAAAAAAAGACAACCACTTGCACAACTTTTTTTTTTCTTTTGGTACCGGGGATCGAACTCAGGTCCTTGGCACTTGTGAGGCAGGCAGCGGAACCACCGAGCTAAATCCCCGGCCCTGCACAACTATTTTTGGAAGAGTGAAACTCAAGCAATCATAAAAGATTATCCTGTCTAGCCATCTTCAAAGGTCATCCTCTAGCTTTCTCTCTTTTGGCTAAAATGTCCTCTCCTTTGCTCTTTTACCCAGTTCAATCAATTCCATTTCCAGGTAAATTAATTCAATAATTATTTCTTGGGTGGCTGTAAGGAACCATATCCATGAAGATGAGGACTAGTGGGGATATAGAAGCCCAAAAGGTTATGATAAATGTAGAAGTAAAATTGTCTACATAACAAAATTAGATAGTGATTCCAAGTACCAATATGTATGACGCAGACAGTAAATATTATTAGCTTTTTGGTAAAGAGGAAAATGTCACTAGATATTTGAGAAGGCAAATCTTCACAGAAAAATTACTGCTTTTATGTATCCATTCTCTACCTGCTTACCAAATGGAAATGTGGTAGCTCAAACACACACACACACACACACACACACACACACACACACACAGAGGAACTGGAGAACACATAGAAAAGGAAATTAGGATGTATGCGAAATATTAATAGAATAATACAAATGAAGCAAAATATAAAGCCAGGCTAGAAAGAAATTTCACTTTTACTGAAAGACTAAGAAATGGCTACATAATTTTCAGGGCCCAGTGCAAAATGAAAATACAAAGTCCCTCGTTAAAAGTGAAGTCTAGGGCCGATTTTGTTCAGTGGTTTAGTTCAGTGGATTTAGTTCAGTGGTTCTGCGGCCGGCCTCACAAGTGCAAGGACCTGAGTTCGATCCCCAGAACCCACCCCCTCAAAAAAGTGAAGTCTATCAGAACGACAACTACAGGACAGTCAGCCAAGAGCAGCACCTTTAAAAGAGTGAAGCCCTGTGCGACTGTCCAGTACCACACCCACGATGCCAGCTCCACCAAGGACCTCCTCGGTTGCTTCAGTTCAGTCCTAACTGGAACCTCATACTAGCTAAGAAAACAAAGCAAAGAAGAACGTATGTGTTCTTTACTAGGTAAGTGCAATGAAAATTCATCAGAACGCAATCTCAGCTTTTAAAAGGAGCTTAGATGCTATTTTCATAGACACGCCTTCGTATCTTAATCAAAAAAATGGAGTAACAGAGATGCCTCATGATTGCCAAGGGACACAGTGAGGTAAAGATCAAGGTGAGATTAAAGCTCAAACTATTCCTGCTCAGCAGAATGCACAAAGTAACAGGAAGTCTGTCTTCCTTTCATAACTACTCCTCTCCGGCACACCCTCCACTCACTCCCATCCATGTGTAACAGCAAATATAACAAATACCACACGCAACAGGGATTTTGCGTGCTGAGTATATATCATATATTGTACCACACGTTCAGTTCTCACAAGTGCTTTATGAAGCCGGGATTATTACTATATTCTCCTTATAGAAAAAATAATTGAAATCAAATAACTTGCACAATAGTTCCCCCTCCCCCAAAAAACACAAGTTGAACTCAAACAATCTGACTTCCTGGTCTACTATTTCGTTATCTTTATATATCCCTGGACATGAGTTCCCGCAAGCATCCTTCTGAAGGACGAAGTGAGCTCACAAATTTAGAAAAGAGAAAGAAACACTGAGTAACACTTATTTAGTACAGTACCTTCACTACACGGATTAAGAAATGGAGGGTTGAGATTTCCATCAAGAGACTGGCAATATTTGACCAATAGTCTTATCTACATTTTCACCTAACTTAGTGTATATCAGGATAATCATATAAAACTTTTAAAAATTCACGGAGCCCTAGACCTTCCCTCAGACCATGAATCCACATGTTTTGGGATTGAGACAGGAGCCAGTAACTCTTCTAATAGCTCTTAGAGGTGATCTGCAGCAGCCAGACAAGCACCAGTCAGGGAACCAGGCTGTGATAGGCTCACACCCTCTGGCTATCATCTCTACACAAGTCAAATCTACTCCTTTGTGTAGTGGAAAAACACAATGCTGCTCCCTTCCATTTAACATCTCTGTAATGGATTGAGATCAATAATGCAGGAACAAAAATCAATGTTTTATCTCTCTGAAATCAGTTTTGGGCAGATAATTGGCATTTTCAAGAAAGACAGGTTGAAAAAATAAAAAGAAAAGCGGAGAGAGGCTTTTTGGTGTCAGATAGTAAAAGGTAAGGAAGGCTTGAGCTACTTCCTGGTGGGTATGTTAAGTATGGAAAACCAATCAGCAAAGAAAGAAGTTGGGTATAGGGCAGGATTGGAAGACCCTACCTAATTCCCATATGGAGCCAGAAAACACAGGCTTCTCAATTTCAATAGCATTTCCTCCATGTATGTACTGGGTAAATGCTGGTGATTTGTCGGCTGGGTATACTTGAAAATAAACTTCAAATGTGTGTATTTGTAAATAATCTTAAGAAGCTATTATTAATCTAATCAATAATATACAAACTGAAGCATTTAGGGATGATGAACGGATATCTGCAATTTGCTTTGAAAAGTAAGTATCAAAATTAATAGATTAATGGATATATACAGTGATAGGTGGATGTATAGGTGGTATATGATTAAGTATAGTAAAATACTAATGTTAAAGTGTAAGTAGTGAGGTTATAGGTGTTCATTCTAAACTCTTCTCACAAGTCGGGCGTGGTGGTGCACACCTGTAATCCCAGCATTTGGGAGGCTGAGGCAGGAGGATGGCTGTGAGTTCAAGACCACCCTGGGCTACATAGTGAGTTCCAGGTCAGTCTCAACTACATAGTGAGGCCCTGTCTCAAAAAAACAAAACAAAACAAAACCTTCTCAACTTTGCTATATGATTCAAATTCTTTCACAACAAAATATTCAAGTGGTAACAAATGTGTTTAATTAAAGGAGATAAAATAAGACATCACTGTGCCTGTAGCCTCAAATTTAGTTAATTATAAATAAAATCAAGATGCAGTTTCATAGGTGAACAGAATTTAAAGTTGGAGGAGAAACAGTATATAAAGACAGGTCCTGATTTACAATGATTTGTCTTTTTTATTTTTTTCTTTTTATTTTTTTGGTACTGGGGATCGAACTCGGGTCCTTGCACTTGCAAGGCAGATGGCAGAACCACTGAGCTAAATCTCCCGCCTGATTTAGCTCAGTGTCTTTTTTATTTACAGTAGTACAAAAGTGAAATGCATTTAGTAGAAACTGTAACTTGAATTTTAAATTTGTGTGTATGTACAGGTGGCTGCATCTCCCAATCTACCATATGACCACAAGGGCAAACAACCACTATTCTACATTGTACTTTGCTGCTAACCTATGATGTCGGTTAGGTTAGATGTATACAAAGGATTTTTGATTTGCCATATTTCCAACCAATTATTAGTTCATTGGGAAATAACCCCAGGGTAAATCAAGGAGCTCCTGTGAATTTGTCAAGTGTTCTTTACAAGCAGCCCATTTCTCAAAAGTTGTGCTCCAGAAGTGCTCGTGCCCTTCCAGAAACCATGGAGAACAGGACGCTGTTCAGTTTTACACATTAAGATGAAGAAAATCAATTTCCTCCCACAAAAGACAGAACTAATTGGAGTAGAAAATTACCATTTATTCCTTGTTAATAAAACCTTAATGGAATATCCATAAATAAAATACACATCAGGCTCAGATGACAGTTCATGATTACAGTTCTAACCAAAGGACTGAGAAAATAAACTCTGAGAAAGGAACTTGCAGTTCTCCACACAGGAGAAAGAAACAAGTAAAGCCAATGATACATCAAGTTGACTAATCAGTCTGGAGATCAGCAATTTGTTTCTCCTGTTTTCATACCCATCCTCTAACAGCTGTGTTCTAGGGCACAAAGACGGGATGGTAGGATTGTGTTCTCCTGTTCTGCCTTTAGAATTTTCACCTGAATACTCCTGATCTCACTCTCCTTCAGAAACTAGGATTTTCACTGTACATCTCCAGAAATCCTCCCACAAACAGAAATGATCACAGTACTTTCCTGCAGAACCCTTCACTTGACCGCTGAGCACACAACACGCTGTAGATGGAAACTCTTGAATAGGCTTACATGTTTCTGTGGCTGCTGCCTACCAAGACATACGCAACAATAGCCCATTTCCAGATAAGATTGAATTCTACCCTCCCTTTAAATTACTATTGAACTCTTGGGTAGAGGAGAAAAAAAACAGTGGTAACTGCTGCACATTTATTCTGTCTTGCAAAAAGTCGGTGTTTCCATGTCTCTTGGATGAGTTTTAGTGCATGTTTATCTTGACCTACTAACACTGGTGAAAAATGAGTTGTTCTCTAAAATAATGCATTTTATTAACACTGTCTTTTAAGAAGGAACTAAATCCTTTAGTACCTTTTGCTTTGTATTGAACATTCATTCTAAAGAGCTTCATTTGATGCACTGTTACACAAATATAATTGTTCTGAATTCATTTACTCACTCCTAATATTTAGTGAGTGCTTATGTGACAGATACTATATAATCACTGGAAAACAAATGACAAAAAATAATCCCTGACCTTTCACTCACAGTAGAAAAAGATATATACAAAAATATTTCTGGAATACAATGTTTCAAGAATTACTCCGGTAGTATGCATCAAATTTTTAACATATTTAAAATAGTTCCACACGTAGGTACAAGGTCAGCATCATGGGGCACACTTTAACATTTTAAAGTATATCCCTTGCTCCCACCCTGAATTGTAAGGTCAGGAAATGAAATTAGATCAACCTTGACAATTTATCAATCATGCACTGTTATTCATTGAAAACAAACTGACAATTTTTATACCAACATTTTATATAATAAGAATAAAATTATAAAAACAATTGCTAAAATTTTTGTAAAAATTGACCTCAAGAATCTCTTATAGAAACCTCTTGTTTATTAGAATGCCTAAAATTAAATATAGAATAATACTACTAAATAGCTAGAGTATGTAATGTAAAATTTTAATGTTTTCTAATTTAAGGTGTACTGAAACTATGAATAATGAAATTAAACCTGAAAACACAAGGAAGAAAAATGATATTTAATTATTATGGGTCTTCAGGAGCTCAATAACTTCCAGATCAAAATTATTAATATCATAATTATTGACAACTTACCCATTACACCACAACCATATCTACTTGTAGGTAAATTTAGTGTTGATTTGTTTATATACCCTATTCCTTCAGGACCAAAATTTCTACTAAGCCTATTATTGGAATTCTTTTTATCAAATCATCTTGAACAAAAATGTCTCTTTTGATGTTTAGATTTTAACCCTTAAAGATATTTGAGGGAGCCGGGCATGGTGGCGCATGCCTGTAATCCCAGCACTCGGGAGGCTGAAGCAGGAGGATCGCTGTGAGTTCAAGACCAGCCTGGGCTACATAGTGAGTTCCAGGTCAGTCTCAACTACATAGTGAGACCCTGTCTCAATAAACC
>NW_022900932.1:35563640-35585740 GCF_012274545.1 Fukomys damarensis
ATAGATAGATAGATAGATAGATTTGAGGGAGATAAAATGATCACCAATCATTCACTTGGCTTACAGAGATGATACAAAGGTGATAAAAGCAAAGTATAAAATAATAATAAGCCTGGCATGGTGGTGCACACCTGTAATCCCAGCACTCGGGAGGCTGAGGCAGGAGGATCGCTGTGAGTTCGAGAGCAGCCTGGACTACATAGTTCTAGGTCAGTTTCAACTGCATAGTGAGACCCTGTCTCAAAAAACAAAACAAAACAAAATAACAAAATAATAATAATAATAATAATAATATAATAATACATCTCAGATCACTGCTCCATTTAGTGGTGACATCAAGAAGCATCCAGCAGAAGAGGATCTGTCTCCTCCATACAGTTCGCATACAATTCTGTGCTCCTCCCAGGGCTTTAGCATTCAAGAAGTTGCCTTGAGTTATGTTTTTAGTATGCGATGACTTGGGTGTTATGCCTGTAAAATTACTACTGCTGATGGGTTGAATGTTTGTGCCCGCCAAAACTCATATAATGAATTTCTAATCCTCAAGATGATGGTATTGAAGATGGAGCCTTTGGTACGGTCCTCACGATCAGATCACTGCCTTTATAAGAACACACATAAGAAAGCTTCTCTCTTTCTCTCTCTCCTTTTTCCACATGAGAACACGGTGATAAGACGGCAATTTACAAAATCAAAAAGAGCCCTTCACCAGACCTTGATAACACTGGCATTCTGATGTGAGAAGTCTGGCTTCCAGAACTGTGAAAAGTAAATTTCTGCTGAATAAACATACCATCTATGTTAATTTGTTAGAGCATTCAAACTAAAGTAACTCCCATCCAGTAAAGTAATATCTACAGTTTCGATTAAAATAGAATATCACAAGTTACAAATATGATTAATTCCGAGATTAGGCTAACAGGTTGTGTTTAAAGCCGGGCGTGGTGGTGCACGCCTGTAATCCCAGCACTCAGGAGGCTGAGGCAGGAGGATTGCTGTAAATTTGAGACCAGCCTAAACTACATAGTGAGTTTCAGGTCAGTCTCACTACATAGTGAGACCCTGTCTCAAAAAAACAAAAACAAAACAAAACAAAATAGATTGTATTTAACTTTCTTGCCTTTAATTTAGCTATCAGCCCAATAAAATATAACTTCCAGCAGAATCTGCTTTCCCTAGTATTGTCAGTAATTTCTAGTTTCCAAATCAGAACACATTTGTTCCCTCGGTACCTCTTCTGCAGTCTCTGCAGAAGAGGATCATGGATTCCATATGAAAAAGGGCTCTGAAAACTGGATAAAGAAGATGTGGTTTTTCTATAAAATGGAATAGTACTCAGCCATAAAGAATGAGAAATTAGGTTCATTCATAGGAAAATGGATACATAGTGAGGATATACTCCTAAGTGAAATACATAAGTCACACGTGTGTAAATATCGAATAGTTTCTCTGGTGTGAAAAACTATAATAGTACATAAGATCCTAATGGGTAATATGAGTTAATGAAAAAATGGAAATAAAGTGTTTGTAAATGGGGAGGGGGTGGAGGGAGGGCAGGGAGAAGGGGGAAAAATGAGAACCAAGACCTGTCACGTAAAGGTACAAGATCCCAATGATGAATATAACTGTACTGTATCCCTAAAATGTACCAATAAACTCAATGAGGGGAAAAGAACAAAGAAAAAAAGCTCTGCTTCGCCTCCTTGAAATATCATCCTTCTGGCTTTCTGTACAACACTCTAAGATTCTTCTGTTGCTGGCATGGGTTCCCAGCCTTTTACTGATCTTTAGATGCTACTATGTCCAAGGGTTCCATGCTTAGTCTAAGTCCACTGATTGCTTTCTTACTTACTGACAGTTCCTGTTATGGACTGAACTGTGTTCCCCCAGCACCTTGTAATATGAGCATATTTGGAGATAAAGTTTTGAAGAGGTGATTATGTTCAAATGAGCTCACTAGAATGGGTCCTAATCTAATCTGACCAGTGACCTTTGAAAGAGAGGAAACTCAGACACAGAGAGATCGCAGGTGTTCACTACTCAGAGAGAAGATTACGCGAAGGCTCAGGGAGAGCATGGCCATCAGCAAGCCAGGAGATCGAGGCCTTAGAACAAACCCACATGCCCTCAACACCTTGATCTCAAGTTTCTTGTCTCTTGAGCTTTGAAAAGCTAACTTTGCCTTTTAAGCCTTCCAGTTTCTGGTATTGTGTCATGACAATTAGTCCTTGAAGACTAATTCAACTCCCGAATCTCTATTTGCAAACCTAGAGTTTCCTTTGAGTCATAAACTTACACGTCCAATTCTGTCGCATAGGTGAACATGCTGCATATACGAAAACTTTAAGGCAACCTCTTCTTTTCCAAGTCTACCTGCCCATCCGGAGGCCTTTCTCCTCTTGATTTTATTCCTCTACAAAACGGAATGCTAGGACTTCTGAAAATATTAACTGCTAAGTTTTCTCAAGTTTGAGCCTTCCCCCTCAGGAATACTCACACGATTCATGTTTAAGGACATTTTCTAAAACCATGGCCCATAGAGATGATTCGCATCAGAGCTACCAAGAGTGAGGTAACATTAAAAATGCAGATACTACCTGGGCATGATGGTGCAAGCCTGTAATCGCAGCACTCAGGAGGCTGAGGCAGGAGGATCACTGTGAGTTCAAAGCCAGCCTGAACTATATAGGGAGTCCTCTCTCTCAAAAAATAAAAATGAAAAAAAAAATGCAGATACTGTTCTGTTTCCATTTAAAATATTAAGATAATACTGGATGCTGTGTAGTCCAGATCATTCATAAAACATTTTTAAATTAAAATCTTAGCCCCAAATTTTATTTATTTATTTTATTGTTGTTGTTGTTGCTGTTTTTTGAGACGGGGTCTCACTATGTAGTTGAGACTGACCTGGAACTCACCATGTAGCCCAGGCTGGTCTCGAACTCACAGCGATCCTCCTGCCTCAGCCTCCCGAGTGCTGAGATTAAAGGCGTGTGCCACCACACCCAGCCCAAATTTTGAATAGCATTTTTCTACTACATTTTCTCAGTACTTTGAGAAAATTTCTCCCTGAATTAACTAAATGAATTATTATTACCTCTCAATATAAGACCTTGGTAAAGTTTTTTAAAGATGGATTACATTAATCATGTGATCATGAATCTTGATAGGCCAACTGTCTTGGGTTCAGTAACACCTGCTGAATAGTAAGGCAGGCTCCCAGCGTGGCTGGGTGGGCCGTGGAGCTGTGACCCTGGGTACTATATCCAGTCCCTCATCCACTCCTCTGTGGCACTGCTGGCCTGTTCCAGCTCCCAGTGGCCGTGAACTAAGTATCTTCATTCCACCGTGCCCTTCTGCACATTTCTGTCTTGCAGCCTGCTGGACACGTAGTGAATCTCCTGAAACTGTGAGATAAATTAAACCTCTCCTCCTTTAAATCGGGCGCCAGGTACTGTGTGTCAGCTACAAGAAAGCTGATTAATACAAATGCTTTGTCCTTTTAACCATAGGTCTGCTTACCCATTTACATTTGGGTCAGGTTGAATTTCCTCACTTGAAAACCATGCTGCTTTTTAGACAGTAGGGTATGAGAGTTTTAATCCAGTTTTTGTTCAAACTGCGGGTCATACAGGTCATGACACAATTTAAATAGTGTTAATAATTTTAGGTGAGATATATGTTTGTACATATTTATAGTTGGATGTGGCCAACAATTTTTTTTTTTTTTTTTGGTACTGGGGATTGAACTCGGGTCCTGGCCCTTGCTTGCAAGGCAGGCCACCGAAGCGCTGAGCTAAATCCCCGGCCCGCCAACAATATTTTTTCTGTAAAGTAGACTCATATGAATTCTTCAAGCAATTTATTAAAAAAATATGTTTTTCTCCCTTCCCACTTCACATAAGTAACTCTGCAAAGTCAGTCTAAATTGTGTGATTTGTAATTCTTTTCTTCTCAGCCATCAGTAAAAATAAATTTTGCAGTTGTCATTCATGTTTGCCCTTCATTACTTTGAAGGCCAGAGCCTTTGTAACATATTAAACAGTGGAAGTGGTTGAGCAGTACAAAGCAATGTGAGGCTTGAGGCTACAGGACTTAAACTCTGCTGCTCTAGGTTTGGAGTTGGTGCCCTTGCCAGAGGGCCTACCCTTGTAGAGCTTCTAGAAAGTCAGCGCCGGTTTTACCACAATTTCAAACAGCTCCTTCCCAGGCTTAGGGTTGCATTTTCACCACAAGAATAATGTTCTCTTCTTAAAATGAAACATTAGTTGTCCAAACCTATAAAATGTACAACACCAAGAGAGAACACCCACGTAAACTATGGACTCGGTGATAACGACGGCTCAGTGCACGGGCCTCTCTCACGCCACGCACTTACAGTAGGGGAGGTGATGCATGTGTGAGAACTCTCCCCACCTTCCTAACTGGTTTTCTGTGAACTTAAAATTACTCTAACAAATAAAGTCTGCATTCTTATTTTTCGTGATACTGGGGAATGAACCCAGGGTCTTTGCATTGAGCAACACTCCCCAGGCCTTTTTTCTTTATCTGTCTTTCTTTTTAATTTTCTATTTTGATTCAGGATCTCACTAAGGTGTCCAGGCTGTGTTCAAACTAGTGACCCTTCTGCTTCAGGCTTCCAGCGTGCTGGGATTTCAGGTGTTTGCTATGTCACCGAGCTTTGATAAATTTTACAGGAACTGCTGGTGCTAGGGCTTTTGGCTTCTTACTTTTCCTCTTTTTTTATTATTATTATTTTTATTTATTTATTATTTATTTATTTATATTTTGGTTTTTTGAGACGGGGTCTCACTATGTAGTTCAGACTGCTCTGGAACTCACTGTGTAGCCCAGGCTGATCTCAAACTTGCAGCGATCCTCCTGCCTCGGCCTCCCAAGTGCTGGGATTACAGGTGTGCACCACCATACCCGGCTTACTTTTCCTCATTTTTGATAGAAGATTTTAAGCAATTTTATCATTTGGGTAAAGTGTTTTGAAAATGAACGGTAAGCCCGTCTCTACTAGCCTCTACTAGAATGAACCTTAGTAGGATGTGTGAATCGCATAGTTTACCTTGGAATTGCTTTCTTTTCATTCTAGGCACGTTTTGAAAATGATCAAAGAACTGGAATGTGTATATGAAATATAGAAAAGTATGGATGACTGAAGATGCTCCCTTGTTGAGGACAAATGGACAGTCTCACTAACCTGGACTCACTACTTTATAAATTGTAAATATGTCAATACAGAGTTAACTTCCCGTGTTGATGAAATATAGTAAGATGTGATGCTGCTCTAGGAAAGTTTTTTCTTCTTGGGTTTTTTGTCCTGTGTTGATAGAAATTCATAGTTTAATTTAGCAGAAACTAAAATGTTTTTTAGAGAGAGATTTGCAATTCTAAAAAAGGAAAACAGTTCCAAAAATGGAAAAAGTCTTTGTAAATAGGGGAGAGTCGAGGGGGGGAAGGGAGAGCAGGGGTATGGGGAAAAAATGAGAACCAAGACCTGTCATGTAAAGGTACGAGATCCCAATGATGAACGTAACTGTACCGTATACCTAAAAAGTACCAATAAACTCAGTAAGATTTTAAAAAAGGGAAACAGCTCCTTTTATACGATTTCAAAGAGAAGTGTATTTAATTCCAATTTAGATGAACGTGTTGCCTTTCGTTGCTAACAACTTGTTTTCCTCCTTGCCAGAACGCAGCGCTGCCTTCTGATGGGTGAGCTGAAAGGACCTCTCGGCTCCTGCCAGGTGTCTTTCTCACCCCCGCTTCATATCCATGGCGCCCTGGGCCTTTCTGTGGCACTCTGTAAGTTCAAGGCCTCCCTACAGAGTGAGCTCAAGGCCGGCCTGAACTCCGTCTTGAGACACTGTCTCAAAAAACGAAACAAGACAGACAAAAACTAAACAGCAACTTCCGGTGACAAGAAGTAGGTAGGAAGTAACATTTAACTAGGTTCCGTCAGCATCCTGCCTGAGTTCTTAGAAGATGGGAGACAGAGGGGGGCAATTAAAGTATTTGGCAAAGCCCACAGTCCAGGGATCAAATAAAAGACTAACAAAGAATAATAGTTTATTCACTTTATGAACAGTAGATATTAAAATTAGTAAAGTTATTAATTTAATAACAGCTAAATTCTAATGGTATATACATTATGGATTATTTAGACCATTCACTGAAAGTCAGTATAGTGCAGCAGAGACAATAAATATGTCAGAATGAGAGAGAACTCCCACATTCCTCAATTTACAATGATATACTCACCATAAACTGGAAATATCATAAGCTAAAAATACATTTAATACCACTAACCTACAGAACACCGCAGCTTAGCATAGCCTATTTTAAAACATGCTCTTAACATTTAACTTAGAACACAATTGGACACACTCTCTAACACAAAACCTATTTTATAGTCAAGTATTGAATAGCTCATGTAATTCCTAGAATACCGAACTGAAAGTAGAAAACAAAATGTGTATAATGGACATGCTTTTTAGAATCATAATGTCAAAAATGTCACTAAGTCCAGTCCTCATAAAGTCGTTCGAATTTGATGTGAGCCCTTCAAGCTCTATTGGGGAAAAAACAAAACACCTAAATGTTCTTCTTTCTTGTGAAATGGGGATAAACTGTAATCTACGTTGCAAAGTCACAGCGACTACGACACAAAGAGGCCTATCTAACACAGTCTGTAATGGGAGTTCCTCTAACCCAGTGGTGGTGAGCCTGTGTCAAGCACACTGAAGCCAGCTGTCTGTTGCCGTGGAATGCTTCAAAGGGTTCACCATCACCGCTCTAAGCTCATGGCTACTCTCATCATTGTTTTTTTCCTCTCCTCTTCAACTCTCAGCTTTAAGCCACTTCCTTTCTTGCATTTAAATTTCAGTAGATCGGCCGAGCAGTGAAAGACAAAAGTAGTTGTTTATTGAGAAATTCATGTTATTGGGCTTAAGAATTAATCCAGAAATGTACTGGTACAAATAGAGCTCTTCATGTAACTTTTGAAATTGTACCGATTTTTTCTTTACGTTTCTTGTTCGTTTGTTTATTTGCTTTTCTGACATTAGAGGTGCTCCTCCAGATTCACGTTCAAGCTTTTCTAAGTGGCTACTTCTAAATAATGTTAGAAGTAGAAGAAGACTCCAATAACATTTGGCAGTTGTTATCCTTTGTGACAGGGCACGAGAACACACCACAGTGGCAGAATGTATGTGATGAAGATTGTCACTGTATGGATGATAGAAGCTTTCCTTCTTTGTAAAGAATAACTATTTTTTCTTGTAAATAATTTTGTACAGTGCATTTTTCACTTATAGAACATTTTCCATCAATTTCTAAGTTTTCCCATATGGCTCTTTAAAATTTTATTTTTGAAATAATTTGGGTAGGCAATACTTCACTTAGTATGCATGCAAAAACAAGGTAGTAGCTGGGTGCGGTGGTGCTCACCTGTAATGCCAGCACTCAGGAAGCTGAGGCAGGAGAATCCCTGTAAATTCAAAACCAGCCTGGGCTACATAGTGAGTTCCAGGTGAGTCTCAACTACATAGTGAGACCCTGTCTCAAAAAACAACAAACAACAAACAAAAACAAGAAACTAATTTACTACTTTCTTCTATGTGAGGGTAAGAGACAATTTCAAATTTAATACATTTATGAATGATACAAGAATAGAATTCTACAGTTCACACCCCAAATTTTCTAAGTGAAGCATGCTACATTACATACAGAAAATTACTTTTTCGTATACACAACTTTCCTTCAATGTGGCTTAAATTTTAGACTTCTAAAGTAAGATTGCTGAAATAGGACAAAACTTTTATCAAAGTAAAACTTCCCAATTGCAGAGGAGAGAAGCTCACATTTGTGCTTTTTGTTTTGGTTGTATGTGACAATTTAGAGAGAAACATTTATCCCTGGGATACATGGGCTTCATTTGAATTCAGTTTCAAACTGGGCTGCTATATCAACATATTCATATTAATGAATGCTCTCTTATGCCTCCACGTATTAAATTTAACAGCTTCCTTGGAACTCTTAATTTCAAAAAGTGATAATATAGGTTTAAATTATCATTTTCTTCTGGTTAAATTTCTCTAATAGGCTACATAAATTTTACAGCCACCTACCAGCCTACTGAACTGCTATCTAAGATATGAGTTAAGACATAAGGAAGAAACTTGAAGTATTGCCTCAGACTTCATTGGGGAACATCTAATCTTCATTGGAATGATAAAAATCATACACACTAGTGGCATATATGACCGATGTTAACAGAAACAATCCCACGTTCAACTCACAGAGAAATTTCTATGCAGTTAGCAAAAGCAGAACCTTAATTTCAGTAGAATTCTACATTCAACTCATTATGGGTGTATTAGTCTGACACACACTGACCTCTGTGTCTAGTTATCAGATAACTATACATAGCTTCAAACTAAATTAGTCAAGATTAAAACACCCTGAAATAGCCACCTTTCAGGTAAGACAGGTCTGGTGACCACTTGTCACACTTATCACATTAAACAAGCTAAAGATCCATACTTTTCTCAACAGAGAAAAAGTAAGAGCAAAATCTGATGCAATCACATTTTCATGAAAGAAACAATCTCTAAACCAAGTCCTGGTTTAACCACATGTTCAGTTAGGTAAATTCTACTTGAAGAGACAAAGAACTTCTAGCTGTTAACACTAATTTCTTACTTTTGTGTGAGATTAAGATTAATCATTAAAGCAGTTCTTAGCAGGAAAGTGAGATAAAACTGTATGCATGTGTTTTTATCTCTGTAGAATATTTTTTTTTACTAGACTCTTCTGGTTAGTTTTTTTTTTTGTACCGGGTATCAAATCAGGCCCTTGCGCTTTCAAGGAAGGCACCGGAACCACTGAGCTAAATCCCCAGCCCTTGCATGTGTTTTTATAACTTCAACTATCAACACTGAGAAAATACAGAATTCTAAAAATGGATAAACTGTCGGGGATTTAGCTCAGTGGTTCTGCCACCTGCCTCACAAGGACAAGGACCAGAGTTCAATCCCCGGTACCAAAATAAATAAATAAATAAATAAATAAATAAATAAATAAATAAAAATGATTACACTATACGAAATTTTTCTTATGCTCTATTTGCTCCATAAAAATAAACTATGATGGTTTACCATAAAGATTATATATCTTTTTTTTTCCTCATTGAGTTTATTGGTACATTTTAGGTATACAGTACAGTTACATTCATCATTGGGATATTTTAACTTTACATGATAGGTCTTGGTTCTTATTTTTTTCTCCTTACCCCTGCCCTTCCTTCATCCCTTCCTCCCTTCCCTATTTGCAAATACTTTATTTCCATTTTTTTTCATTTTCTCATATTTTTCCCTTATTTCCTTTCCCCTACCCTTCCTACCTCCCCTACACCTTTAGCCCTTTTCTTCCTATTTCACATTATGAATTACACCATTAGGATCTTCTGTATAATTATCGTTTTTCACACCAGAGAAACTATTTGGTATTTACACATGTGTGACTTATTTATTTCACTTAAGAGTATATCCTCAATATGCATCCATTTTTCCTATGAATGAATCTAATTTCTCATTCTTTATGGCTGAGTAGTATTCCATTTATAGGGATTATGTATCTTAAAATCAAAGGTATCCTGGATTTAAGTGAATTCTTTGCTGCAGAGGTACATTTTGCCTCTTTGAATGTTGGTAAACAATGTAAAATGACTAAATTATGTCTAAATGACTAAAATGTCTAAATCATGAGGTTGTTGCAAAGGATAAAGAAATTATTCTATGCAAAGATGGTTATGACAGTACATATTTATTAATTTACATAATTATAATTATGCAGTAAGATCCACGAAGCTAGTTATTGTGTTTTATATTCTCCAAACCAACTAAAGTGCAAGGTATATTATCCTGAAAAAAGAAGGTAAACTGTTCACAGTTTGAATTCTAATAATAAGGATTGCATGAAAAATGTTCAGAAGGAATTTCTGAGGGCAAACAGCCATATCTGAATACCACTTTAAGTATTAAGCTCACCATGATGGTATAGTGGCTAGTACCTTGCATTGTGAAAACTATTTCATAAATAATTTAATAGTATTACTTGCATTGACTTCAAAACTAAGTATAGGGCTGGGGATTAAGCTCAGCGGTTCGGTGGCCTGCCTTGCAAGCTCAAGGACCCGAGTTCAATCTCCGGTATCAAAAAAAAAAATCTTGCCTTGAAGAAAGCAAAGCAAAAAGTCTATGCTTCCAGCTACACTGCATTATGTAAAATAGCTAAGGCAAGGGCAAGGAAATAAGAGAAAAGAAAAAATATGAGAAAATGAAAAAATGGAAATAAAGAGTTTGTTAATGGGGAGGGGAGGAGGGGGTGAAGGTAGGGCAGGGACAAGGGGAAGAAATGAGAACCAAGAGCTGTCATGTAGAGGTACAAGATCCCAGTAATGAATGTAACTATATTGTATACCTAGATTGTACCAATAAACTCAATAAAAAAGAAAAAAAATAGCAAAGGCAGCCCCTGGAGAAAATTCATCATGTCAAATTATATGGTCACAGGATGAAAATTCAGTAAAGCTTTTATAGTTGATATTTAGAGTTGAGATTTCACACGTGGACATCCCAAAAGTGGAAAATAATGCCTCAGGTAAGCAATATCAACAGCTTCTCCTTAGCCTGGGCTCACAGCAGGCTAAAATATTTATAAACAGATGCATATTAATTCAGCTACTAGCAGATGGTAACAGAGAATGCATGGGCTTAAGACCATCTCTCTAAAATGTGTGCTTTTCTTGGAGTAATGGCTGCAAGGGTAATTACTTAATTTACTGTGATGAACAACGTGGACTTTGACAGCAGTCCCCAACTGAAGCTTTCTGTTCTGGGCCTTAGCTCTGAAAAAAAAAAAAAAAAAGTGGGGTCTATATCATGAAGAGACATTCTCTGAAACCTGTTTCTGGATTCCATGTAGTTCTTGGGTGCTCCCTTGACTCATCAAGCTAATTCTCAATTTTGAAGTCTCAGAGTACATTCAATAAATATTCATTAAAATGAATATTTTACCTGCCAGTAAAATATGATGCAAGTTACCATGTAGGACCAAAGAAAGTTGGTTAAATGTAAACATAAACTTCACTAATTCTAATTTATTGATCATTTACTATTGTTAAGAACTTTAATAACCACCTTCCCATTAGTTAAATATTATACTAACCAGCCTCCAAGCAACATTTTTATCTATGAGCAATATTTAATTGAAACAGTCTGGTCACTTATCCAAACTCATCATATAGTACCAGTTGATTGTTACTATAACCATTAAAAGTGTGAATTCTGGAATATATATATTTCAGTCCAAAGTTCTCATGTGTCACTTGCTAATTGTGTGGCCTTCTGCACACTCATTTTTCATAATAACTGTGAGACCTTATGTCCTGGTTTCACCAGAATAGCCTCAGTTATCCCTGGAGTTACAATTAAGAAGAGCCCTGCTTTTGAGTTTGAACAAGACATTCAGTAGCCATCTTCTGGGTCAGCCTCTCCAAGGGCAGACCAAAGGCAGGAAAAACACTCTCTTAGAAAAATGTTGGGACTCAATGTGGCAATGAAGGTAAAACTCTTAGCATAGAGCATGGTATGTTGGTACAAGATACTAGTGATGAATGGAACTGTACTGTATACCTAAAAAGTACCAATAAACTCAATGAAAAAAATAATTAATACATTTTCAATTTAAAAATAAATAAAAGAACATAGTATGCTTTTACAGCTCAGTAAAAGGTGTATGCTGTAGTCATCATTAATTCGGAAGACAATGCGAGTAGGTCCAGGCGTCTTAAAATGTCAATTGAATTCTGGCAGAATCTGAGATGAGTTGGAAATGGAACACTCGGTCCAATTGTAACACGTATCTGGGTGAATGCAGGTGTATAAAACATAAGATAAATAAAACACAAGAAAAGATAGTTAGGGACTGAATCATGCCGGATTTTGTATTCAGGATGAACAGTTTATGATATATTTGGGAGATGAAGATTTCTAAAATGGAAGTTGTTTGTTTTTTGTTTGTTTGTTTGTTTTTGTTGTTGTTTTGGTTTTTTTTGAGACAGGGTCTCACTATGTAGTTGAGACTGACCTGGAACTCGCTATGTAGCCCAGGCTGGTCTCGAACTCACAGCGATCCTCCTGCCTCCGCCTCTGAGTGCTGGCATTACAAGCATGCACCACCACACCCGGCTCTAAAAGGAATCTTGAGCTGGCTGTGGTGGTGCACACCTGTATACCCGGCACTCAGGAGTCTGAGGCAGAAGAGTGACCACGAAGATCAATGCCGCCCTGAGGTACATCATGACTTCAAGGTCAGTCTGGAATACATAGCAACACCCTGCCTCAAAAAGTAATAAATAAATACACGAACGAAATATTTGTACATATCTTTTAAGGAAGTAACCATTATTTTCCTGTTCTCTGCCAATAAACCTGGTTCTTGTTGTTCTTTCCGCCTCTTCTCTTGCACCCTAATTTCAGTGTATTTGTCACAGGGAAGTGAGAGTCCTTTTATTAAACTTCATGAAGATAACTTTGGACTTGCAGGGAAAAAAAAGATTTGTCCGTTTATTTATTTGTTTGGTTTATCAAGTTATTGGATTTATGAAGTCACTTCACTGACATCACTATGAACTTACAGATATTTATGATACAGCACACTTTAAAAATAAAATCATATTCTATTACTTGACTGCTCATATAATTTCCTAATGGCCATTCTTTACAGTAGGAATAAAAATTCAAATGCCTCACTCTTCTAATAAAGCCTACAATCACCTACCGAGTTGGAGACCTTCTCTCCTCTCACTCCTTTCTCTCTATTTCTGCCATCCTGCCCTCTGTAGCCCACAACAGCATAGTTTCACAGGCCTTTGCTTGAACTTGTATTACTGCTTTCCTGTTTCCATCTTGAGTTGTTCTAGTTGGTCTATGTCAGGAAATCTAGGATCTCTGATCTTACATGAAGCTCTCAATTTGCTAAATCTTGTGAGAAGTCTATATGCCCATCAAGAAATGAATGAGTAAAGAAAATGTGGTACACACACACACACACACACACACATATGCACATACAATGAAGTCCTACTTGGCCATAAAAATGATAAATTTAGGGCATTTATAGGAAAAATATATGCACCTTCAGACCATAACATTAAGTGAATTAAATCAGACACAGAAGGTTAAATATCACATGACTTTTCTTATATGAGAAGCTCAAAGTATTAATAAAGAGCAAAACAAAAGGTAGATGATAGGAAATAGGAGGTAGATTCTGGGTAGATGGCAAGAGGATCTAGATAGGGGAGATGTGAGGGAGGACAGGGAAGGGGAAGTGAAAAGGATTAAGATCTGATGTGTAGGGCTGGGGATTTAGCTCAGCTGTACGGTGGCCTGCCTTGCAAGCACAAGGACCCGAGTTCAATCCCCAGTACCAAAAAAAAAAGATCTGATGTGTGTATGTACCAGATCCCTAAGATGAATGTATTCATTATGTATCACAGAGGACAAATTTTAAAGAAGAGAAAAAGGCCATCTTTTAGAGAAGCCTTTCTGGACCATTTGCTTCAAAGTAATCTATCAATGACACTTAAATTAGTATCATAACATCCATTATAATAGGAATTCATTGTTATGTTGATGCATTCGTGTATTGTTTGTCTCTAAGGACACACACATGCGCACAATACAAGGTGACCCCTGTAAGAACAGTCACTATTTCACCATACGCAGACCCCAGAACAATATTCAGTACATAAGAGAGAATAAATGTAATTTAAACAAATGAATGAAGGGGAGGTTGAGGAAACTCAAGACAGAAAGATGATTTAGAAAAATACTATAATAACCAAGGCAGAAAGTAATGAAGACTTAAATTTCAAAGAAACAACAGCTTGTTATTTGTTGTCTGTAGTGTTGATCATAGGCTCTTTATTCTTTCATTTCTAAAGACATTTTCCTTTTTATTTAAGGATCATAAATCTTGTACTCTGACTTAGAGATTTGGCCGGAGCTAAGCAAACAGCCACATTTACAGTACATCAGCGTAGTGACTACTTTCAAAAAGAATTACCTGTACTCCTGGCTCAGTGTCCCCTCATTTACTCTAACAAATGCTTCCCTTGGCCTCCCCCATCTTGGACTGTCGCTGAAAAACTAGGACTTAAGATCTCATTTGTAGCCAGAGACAAAGACAAAAAGAACAAAATGGGAAGGACCTGAAAGAAGGTATATCTGTTACTTGTCTTGCAACTTCTTCCCCACCCATCCCAGACCTAACTCTGCTTTATTTTCGGAAGCAGGCATGTTGATCTGAAACTGCTTTCATGTTTGTTAGAGGAACCAGTTGGAATTCTCCTACCATTGGAGTGCTCACACTGTCTGCCACTCCCTCTCCTAAATCCTGACAAAGCTTTCATATTTTGGAGAAAACAGTATAATTAACAGAACCTCTTCTATGTTTACTCCAAGAGAAGACAACAGAGAAAAGAAACAAGGTTTTTTTTAAAAAAGCACTTGATTTAAATTCATCTTATATTCATACAGTTTGTGAGTACAAATTTAATATTTTTTTGTTTTGTTTTGAGGCCGGGTCTCTGTAATTCAGGCTGGTCTTAAACTCACTATTCATCCTAGGCTAGCCTCAAACTCACAGAGATCTTCCTGCCTCAGTCTCGAGTTCTGGGATTACAGGTGTGCACCACCATACCTAGTAAATTTAATATTTTTTAAAGCAGTAAACACTAGTGGGATACTTTAAAATATGGGACAAGGAACAGGCATTTCCCAGGTGCCTAACTGGCATAATGGGGACTAACAGTCCTATCCACCAAAACTTTAGCTGGAAAAGATCTTGGTTGCTTGCATTTGTCTTTGGACTTTATACATTCTTTCTCTTCACCACCATACCTAGTAAATTTAATATTTTTTAAAGCAGTAAACACTAGTGGGATACTTTAAAATATGGGACAAGGAACGCGCATTTCCCAGGTGCCTAACTGGCATAATGGGGACTAACAGTCCTATCCACCAAAACTTTAGCTGGAAAAGATCTTGGTTGCTTGCATTTGTCTTTGGACTTTATACATTCTTTCTCTTGGCCTGGAGAGTGTGTGTGTGTGTGTGTGTGTGTGTGTGTGTGTGTGTGTGTGTGTGTATTGTCTTTTTCTTTACCTAATTAACTTCTAATTATACTCTGAGTCTCAGCCTTGTGTCTCCTTATAAGCTTTTGTCTTTGTTGTTGTTGATATTGTTAAGAAATAATAATAATATCCATACCTTGAACTTGCCTTATTTTGGAAGTGCTTAAACTTTATTGCTGGGACTGGTTTGTTGTTTAGCTTTCCCGCTAGGTCCATAGTTCCTTGAGGGTGGAAGCTGGATTGATCTATTTATCTCCAGCCCTAGGGTGGAACTGTCAATTCAGAATTAGGTATCAGGCAGGTATAATTAAGTTCTGAGCTATTTAATCTAAAGATAATTAGAAAATTTTTGCATTTTTGCTTTCAACAAATAAGCACCTCAGAGGAAAGCATTCTTAATCACAGCATGAGTGTTTCAATGCACTGGTCACAGTTAATATGCGAGTATCTGCTGCTGTCATATCCTGTATACCCAAGCCTAAAATTCACAGAATGCATTGGGTCTCCATTGTGTCAAGGTTGACATATGAACGACTACCATAAGTTGAATGACTCCTACTGTTTGATTATATGCTGACCAGATCTTAGCCTATTTAAACTGATTTTCAGCCTATTTCTTTTTTTTAATCAAAGCTTAGTACTTCAAGATTTATTTTTGTAAATCCATGTTGACAAGTATGAAATGTTTTATCTGAATTTTGAACATTAACAAAAATATAAAACACAAAATTCTAATGTTAGCACTGATCTTCCATGCCTAATTGGGATTTAGATGTTATTTTTTTTTCTTTTTATTGAGTTTATTGGTACAATCTAGGTATACAGTACAGTTACATTCATCATTGGGATTCTGTACCTTTACATAATAGGTCTTGATTCTCATTTTTCCCCTTGTCCTTGCCCTCCCTTCATCCCCTCCTCCCCTCCCCAATTACACTTTATTTCCATTTTTTCAGTTTCTCATATTTTTTTCCTCTCCCTTATTACTTTTGCCCCACCCTTCCCACTTTCCCTACACCTGTAGCCCTTTACTTCCGATTTCACATTATTAATTATCTCATTAGGATCCCGTGTACTATTGTAGTTTTTTACAAAGAAACTATTCGGTATTTCAGTTAAAGAAATCTCTGTATGAACATTAAAAATAGTAAATCCTAAAATAAAACTAAAAAGGAAAGTAAAAGAGAAAAGGCAATGATGTAACATTAAAATAATCCTTAATTCTGGAGATGAAAATGGCCCCTGAACATATTTAAATTGCTTCTTGCTCTTATAGTCTTATCTTATTCTTTTTTTTCATTATTTAGAGAATACTTTATTAGTTTCTGTAATCAAACCCACCTATTCATTTCTAAGGAAGTGTGTGGAAGAATAAGACCAGATCAATCAAGCCTTTGACTTTCTAAAATGGAATACATTTATTTTTATACAGAAACTTGATCAGAATACTTTTGAAGAGATGTCACGTTTCTTTATTGTTTAAGCCTTTGACCTATGGAAACAAATAGGAAAAAAAATCTCAAAACTCCTGTCTTTAGGGCTGGGATTTATTGCAGTGGTAGACTGCTTGGCTAGCACACATGAGGCATTGGCTCCAATCGCAAACACTGCCAAAAACAAACCAACAAAAAATCCTACATTTGTGTGTTGCTATTTACCTAATACAAATGCTCCTATAAAATCATGATTTTTCTTTTTTCCATGTCTTCGAGGTCTTCTGCATTATTAACTGCATCATATTTTATGAGGCACAAACAAGTAGTGGAATAATGCCTCCGATTTTAAAATGGATCTCAGTAGCAAATTAGTACACAGGTAGATTTTCTAGAACAAATCCATTCTCTTTATGATGGGCCATTTTATTAAATATGTTTCCTAGTGAATTTGGAGAACAGCACTTATCCTTTAAAAGAAGCGAAGCTAAGTAGGTAAGCACAGACAGCGGCCTGCTGAATAATGCATAGTTTTTAGTATTAACAACTAGGTACATCTGTCCTGTTTCTAGTATTCCACATAGTGCTCACTACCTTGGGAACCCAATGAATAATAGCAATTACATTGAAATACATGCTGTACTTGTTTCAATACATCCTTTCATGGGAAAGTCCTAGGCATCTGAGGCTAATCTCTACACTCACTTTGCGAATGCTAGCATATTATGGTACAGATAGTGACACTGTTTCCAAGAGACACTCCAAGTAAAATGTTGAAAAAGTACCTGTGCAGATGTTTGGGACTCCAGACACTGGAAAACTGCCAGAGATGCTGGGGTACCTCAGCATTCAAGTACCTCGGCTTAGTTTTTAGACACGGGTTTGAGAATGGCGAAGCATACTGTTTCCTTGTAAACCAAGACACAGCCACTCAAATATCATCCAGGACAATTATCAGAAAGCTGGAAGGTAGATGTAAACTGGAAGAGCCGGGTTTCTGCCTGAAACCTAACTAGAGGTATAAATGCGTGTGAAAGCTTCAAAACGTAAATCCTCCCCCACTGCCACAGAAGCAGGAGACGGACGAAGATAAGGCAGCAGTAGTAGCGACAGGTGGTAGAGAGAAACAATGAGTATCTCATTTCACCAGGAGAAGCAGGAGAAGTGGTCCCAAAGACTGTAGAGAGCCGAGACGGTAAGTGCCATCCACATGGAAAGCTCAGCATTCCTGGGAAGTGAGGTTTAGCATCCTGATAAGCCCAGTGGATGACAAATGCAAATGTGTAAGGCACACCTAATAATAAGGTTGGAAAGGCCTGGAAAAGAAGTTTATCCAAGTGTATGCAAAAACATCCACACTTTCAACGGGTATCTTTAAAGGTGATATTCATATAAATAAGTTTTCTAAGAAAAATGTGCAAACCTTTTCTTATTCTGCCTTTCTACACTATCCTCTCACATAAAAGGCAGGGTGGAACATGGCAATGTATCCCCTTCCTGTCACTGTGGGAAATAAAGCAGAGGATCCAATGGTAGCGCCAATAACAGTAATTATAACAACAGCTATTTTGCTGGGCAGGGTGGCTCACACCTGTAATGCCAGCACTCAGAAAGCTAAAGCAGGAGGACTACTGCAAGTTCAAGGACAGCCTGGGCTACGTAGTGAGTTTGAGGCAAGCCCAAAACACCTACTTGTGGCCTAGCCTAAAGCAAAACAAAAATATAAAAAGGTATTTTAACAGATGTTTATGTTGCAAACCACTGAATCACCTCCTATTCCACCAAGCACTGACATCAATGGCTTCCACATAAATACAGTAACAGAAGCCGTGTTCAACCGGTGTGTGTTTCTCAAAGTGCAGTCTGCAGACTCCCTGAGGAGTTGCTTCCAGATGTCCCTTCACAGCTTCTGGGTTTCTGCATTCCAAATCCTGGGAAGAGTACCAAGCATCTTTAGTGTTGTGAGTCCCTACAGGGATATCTAATGCATGCTAATGGGATTGGTAATTTTTTATTTGTAAATACAATCTCTGTAAAGACCTTGACAAATCATAGAAAAAAAATGTGCTCCAAGATATATCTAATGAAATTATTTTGTGGCAGAGCAGATGAGGAGGACAGTGTAAATATAAATATAGCCTAGGAGCAAAAATGACATATGATGAGAAATATAGCTCCCTATTATCCTATCTCCTCTAGTCTTTTTATACACAGAAAATCACTATTACTAGTATCTGAGATTTCCTCTGAGAAATACTTTATGAATATACCAACAAACACTTCATATATGTATGAAGTTGTAGGATTGGGAATCAAAAAGAATGAGCCCTGAAATAACATTGCCCTATCACTGTTCTTTTTCCTTTAAATTTATAAGAAATTATTCTATAAAAGTATATGTATTTCTCTCATTTTTAAAACACTTGCATGCAATTTTATAAAATAGACTATAGTCTCCATGATATTTAGTGACAATAAATGTATCACTAGTGATAATAAATAAAATCCCATTCACTGCTGATAAGCATTTTGATTGTTTGCCAAGATTTTGTGATTATAATACAATGAATGGGGCCAGGGATTTAGCTCAGTGGTTCTGCTGCCTGCCTCGCAAGCACAAGGTCCCAAGTTCAATCCCCCCGTACCAAAAAACAAAAACAAAAACAAAAACCCAAAACAACGATTGAAGCCTTTCAGCATTTCAGAACTACTGTTCCAAGTGATGACAAGGAGAAAGAGGGTTCAGTCTTCAGGGACTTCGGGGAAATGTTATGGCCATTGTCTGACCCAGCACATCTCTCCATCCATCTCTCCATGTCTTTTCCTCGCCTTCTACATCTCCTTATTCCACATTTCAAGACCAAAGAGAGAGATCCTACTCTCCTTTTGAACTCTATTCATTTTGACCAACCCTCTTTCTTTTACCCTACTTTCTTCTTTGTCATAAAAGTGCTTTAGTCCTCTGCTTGATTCAGAGGCAATGCAAGAGGGTAACGTCTGACTCTCCCAAGGTGTGTGTAAGGGGTCTGTGGCCACTCTCTGACTACAAGGAGCAGTCGAGTCATCCGTATGGCAAGCTTTATCTAAGTGTAAGAAATGAAAGTATTAGTGAAAACTGGTCGATTAGACTTAAGTGGCTCTTTTTCAAATTTTAAATACTATTTGAGGGGTGGGGATTTAGCTCAGTGGTTCCGCTGCCTGCCAAGTTCCCGAGTTCGATCCTTGGTACCAAAAATAAATAAATAAAATAAATAATACTTGAGAGTCTAAATAATTTTGGTTGTTTTGTTCTTAACAGCCATTGGAAACCATATAATAATATCGTTGCTTGTCTGACCCAGTATAGATACACTGAACACAATCCTTTGTATTACATTAAACCTACATCAGCCAGAAGAGTACATAATATTTTAGAGTCTGCAAAACACATTCACATTCATCGTGCTAGTTGTAAAGCCAGAAAGTGATCAATCCATTTTAATACTTTGTATATAATTAATACCTTTTGAATTTTTAAACATGAGATTTTCAATTTTGAGTACTTCACTTTCGTAAAGAATCATATGTATCTTAATCCACATATATTTCTTTCTTTAGTGTGACAGTTTCAATGTGAAACAACTTAAATTAATAGCCATCTCTATTCTACTTTTCCCCCTGTGAAATAATTTATAGGTTCTATGTACTTTATAGGTAAGCAGCCACCTGAGATTAGAAAAGAATTCAACACAATGAATTTTCTTGGCAAAATAATGTATTAGGCAAATGGTGTCTATTAAATCACCTACACAACTGGCACTTGGTGTTAGTGCTATAAGATAAATGATAAAACAAGCCTTTGTGAGGATTTTTCAATATTCTGTCATGTGGTTATAGATTTCAGAGCTTCTTCCTGTCAGTTTATTGCTGCATTTCTTTACAAAACTGACAGGCAGCTGACATGGCAAGAAATATTAGAAAAGTGAACTGCTGGTGAAATTTAACAGAATTTTTCCTTTGGGGGGAAAACACATTTATTTTAGGTACAGAAAAATAAGTTAGAACTTTTAAGAATTAACTATTCCTTAAGCGGAAGTACAGACAATAATGTCCCAGCTCTGTCCCTTACATGCCATCTAACCATGGACACCTTGGCCTGCCTAGCCTCGCCTAGCCTCGCCTGTCCACCTGTCAGCTTTCTCATTAATTCCACATCCCTCACAGGAGTGAGATACAGAGGAGCAGGCCTGTAATCCCAGAACTCTGAAGGGCTGAGAGATAAGAAGATCGTCTGGGCCCCATTGGGCAACTGCACTTAGCACACTACATGACATAGCAATTTTAATAATAATCATTTGGATTTACATGGCTAAGACACCGAGAAGCTGGGCGTGGTGGCGCACACCTGTAATCACGGCACTCGAGAGGCTGAGGCAGGAGGATCGCTGTGAGTTTGAGACCAGCTTGGGAGACATAGTGAATTCCAGGACAGTCTCAACTACATAGTGAGAACCTGTCTCAAAAACACAAAAGACACCTAGAATTGTGTATTAAAATGGCTGACTATAATTTTAAAACCTTAATGTTCCAAATAATATTATGAGCAAGTATTAAAACATTATTATTTTAATACGTAACTGTTGATGGGGTTCAGAGCAACCCCAAACATGACTTGCCGGCTCTCCAGCAAAGCGAAGAACCTGGAAGGTCGCTAGAAATCCTTGCACTTTTCCCTGCAAGGAGGTCATAAACCCCGAGTTGCTTTCCCTATAACTGGAGGAAAAGAGGCAGTGACACAGGCACCAAGAAAAATCTTCAACTGCTAAGTGTTTCTTATTTTTCTATGATTAGATAATAACCGTTTTCATCCTCTCAGATTTCTGCTCCACTGGTCCACTACTCCTCAGAGTAGCACAAAGGTATTCAAGTTTTACCTGTTGCCCTGTTTCTTTTTCTTTTTTTTTGGTACTGGGGATTGAACTCGGGTCCTTGCGTCCTTGCGCTTGCAAGGCAGGTCACCGAACCCCTGAGCTAAACACCCCCGCCCCCGGGCTGCCCTGTTTCTTTAGGTCTTCAATTAGGTAAGAAGGTTCACATCTCACAAAAACTTCCTACTGATTAAATGTGTATGCTATCCACTTGTCAATCTGCCTTTTGTTTGGGTTCCTCAAATGCAAATTTTGGATAGGTGAGGAAAAAGTTTTTTTCTTCCCTTACAGTGTATTATCAAGGACTGTTTAAAAAAAAACAGTAGAGTATAAATTCATTATCTTTGTGGATTTTGTGATCTTTGCTACTCTAGGTCTACTCCATCAAAATGTTTACTTCTAAACTAAGAGTGGTGGACACTTCTATAATTCCAGCACCCTGGGAAACTGAGGCAGGAGAGCTACAAATTCAAACAACTCATCAAACCTTGTCTCAAAATAAAAAGGGGAGATGCTGTTCAGTGAAAAGGCCCTGTGTCCAATCTAGTC
>NW_022900932.1:35585774-35608327 GCF_012274545.1 Fukomys damarensis
TCCAAACTTCCTTCTTTTTTTTTTTTTTTTTTTTTTTGGTACAGGGTATCGAACTTGGGTCCTTGCACTTGCAAGGCAGGCCGTGGAACCACTGACTAAATCCCCAGCTCCCAATCTAACATTTCTAACAGTCTATCTCATGTAACGTCTCACTCAACCACCATAATTAGTAAGGGCTACTCTTACATGCAGGAAAAAGTGCTAGTGGCGTTTTAAAAGGAAGGAGATCAAAAATGCGTTAGCTTTGAGGTAGGCAATCAGAACTGCCTGCCTTGGGACCCCAGGAGGAAAATGAAACGTAGAGGGGGCTTCATGTCACTTCCTGTGGTACATTTCCTGGTAGGAACACAGAATTCTCTGCTACCTACCAGGCAGCGTACACACTTACACTTCAAGCAAAAAAATGGAGATCAGAAAGTAATGCATGTAGTGTACAGTGACTACAGAAGCAAGAGAAAGTAAAAGAAGTTTAGAAGAAAATATATGAATATGAAAGGTCAGCATAAGAAGCAAAGTCCCCAAATACTATAACTGCCTCATTTACCTACCTCCAAAGGGGATTTATAATCTTTTCCCATGTATTTAAACACACACACACACACACACACACAGTAAAATATATCAAGGCATCATCAGAAGCACTGACTATGATTTCCTTTTCTATTGTGATCAGAGGCTGCTGGTTAAAAGGGATTTTTATTTATATTATTTACTTAAAGTACAAATGGTATGTAAATTTAGTTGTAATAGTATAACTAATTAACAATCTTGGCCATATCTTTAACTATACTGTATTTGCATATTGTTCTCAAGAAACCATGTTTTATTTTAAGAATAGAGTTTAGGATCCCGAGCCAGAAAGTGATAACAAGATGTTCATTGAGTCAGTGGCCTACAGGTGACTTGCTTTCTACACATGGAACAAGCTCACAGTGCAGCCTCTGCTTTCAGACAACAGAGTGCAAGGGGCTGCCAGAGGCACACTCACTTCAAGTGGAACAAAATCATCCATCCAAATCCAACCCTTGGGGCATCCAAGCACGTAGAATTTAGTTTGGTAAAGAGAAGTTTGGGAGGGGAGTGAGAGGGAAAGGGGAAGCAGTTTTTTCCTCAGTAATAAAGAAAAAAAAATCTTCTCTTCTTCAACCTCAGCAAGAGGTCAATGGATTAAACAGTAGCTATATTTTCATTTTCTATACACCTCTCAAGCAATCAAACAAATCAAAAATGTATTTTGAAACTGTCTGCTCATAGCCCGTATTCGCTATCTTGTTTGACAGAACGGAAACTCCTTGAAGGCCCAGCCGTTCTTCGGCCACTAACTTTAATGTGAACATCATAAATTCTGAACGTCAACAGAAAAGCTACTGAAAGTTACCAGTTAAAATTCTGCTGAAGGCAGCAGACACATTTAAACTCCTACCCTCTGAACTCAGTGTCTCCCTTCCACACAGTGCCTACACAAAATAAATATAAATCAGTACTGAATAAATTTTAGTTGAATAATTAATGCTATCCCAAAGCTTTCTGGGCCCTTGTGTCTGTGAAATGTGCCCAGCCACTTTCCTTTTGGATGTGGATGAATACATTTCCCTTCCTTCCCCTATCTCTGCCTCCCTCTCTGCAGGCACCTTCTTCTATCAGGAGTATTTCTTGGAACCTCGCCTTCTTATGGAAGGTCCTGCTGATGATAATGAAAGTCTGCAACAATTTTCCAGTTTCAGGAGCTTGGCAGCAACTCCAGAGCACTAAATGGGCAGCGAAACTTTTGTACTTTCTTTATTCCCTTTGTAGGAATCAGCTTCTCTTTTCTGGACCCCTCGAGGGCCTTGGGCTAACACACACAATTCCATTTTCAAGGCTAACAAAAGACCAGGCTCCCGAGGAATAGGTCATTTCCACTTCCCTGTTCCCCTGCAGGCACTTGTTTTGTTCTCCAGAGCCGGGAGGGGATTGCTAAACACCTGGAGGCCAGAGAAAGGAATTTCTCTGATTGTACTGCCCCGGGAGAAAGTATTTACACCTATTTCAACGTGAATGTCAGCCAATTGGGTTGAAGATGATAATAAAGTGGAACGACCGCTCATTGTTTATTATTGTGTCATTAAACTGTCAAGAACAAGTCCATACTTTTAGATAAAGTATAGAAGAGCTTGAAATTTGAAAAATAGGTACATAACTTCAAGAAAATCATGTTACATATAATGAGAGTTTCAGAGGATTGTGAATGAGTAGCTGAACGTTTCCTTACTGTTTTATATCACACTATTTCTCTATCTGTGATTCTTTCAAAGATTTCTATGAGAACGGCCCATTTTGTGGACTATTTTCTTTCACAGAGATGGAGGGAAGGCCTTAGATGAAATTTGTGGGACAATTCTCTCAGCAACAGGCACCTTGGAAATGGGTGCCTAGTTCAAAATGACCGTTGTAACTACTCCCCTCTCTAACAGTAGTTTATAAAAAATTAGTTTGGGAATTCAGAGTCCATCAGAATATTTAGCTAGTATGGCTATATAAGCAATTATAAGTACCTAACAATGACTGCTGCTTTCCGACTGGAGATTTTATTCAAGGGGTGGGAGGAGAGGGAGAGAGGAGAGAGGAGAGAGGAAAGAGAGAGAGAGAGAGGAGGAAGAAGAAGAAGCAGAAGGAGAGAAGAACAAAGAAAGGAAGGTCCTTTTATCATTCTGGGGCTGGGCTATTGCTTATTTATGAGGAGCGGGCTACCTTTAACCTATCACAGGCCAGGTTGCCCTTTATGGGTTTGGTCCTGCAGAGACAGGTTCAACCTCTCTGGACTGCTGTGGCCTTGGAGGGGAAGGGAAACTAAAGATAAGAGCATGAGGTCTTTAAGAGCCAAGAAGCACCAGAAGAATGCAGCCTGTGCTGGTGGCATCACAGAATACTTTAACATAATCAGTTCCCTAACAGGACCCTCATCCCTTCTCCCATGCTGAATTGAATCACTCATAGGCTTCAGAGTAAGGAAGGCATTTAGATTTTTCCCTTTTGGGAAATGAAATAACAATGGAGAAGGAAGAAAGAGCAGAGAGATCTGGCCCTTTGATGCAGAAGAATTACTACTAATGTGCAAACAGAAATAGAGGAGAGGTTAGGGATAGATTAAGGGGATGGCAATAAAGCACTCTGAAGGCCTGAAATCATCCCTTCTTTTCCTGAAGATTACTTCATTATTACCTGTTTTGAATTCAATTATATGCCTCAAAATTCATATTGGAAGCCTTAACTCCTAAAGTGATTTTTTGGGAAACAAGACATTTAAAGATGTAATTCAGTATAAATAATGTCATAAGTATATGACACAATCAAAGACCAACGTAAGGACAGAGGGCAAACTCTTGGGCCCTTAACCTTTTACTCATGGAGCGTGTGATAAAAGCTACTTTTGCAAGTTTAAAAAAATGGTGATTCCTCATTTGAGCCTACAAATGCTCAATATGTAACTAAAAGCACTACAAAGAAAAGCTTAACCTTCATTTATTAACTTAAAATTTGTGGTCAGATCCGCGCTCATCTCTGCATGTAAGCAGGTTGATCATTTAGAAAGTGTCCAGCTAAAAGTTGGCAAAACAAGATTGATTAGCTCTAAATGTACACAACCTAGCTCATCCTTCTTCAAAACTCAGAACGCAGGGCACAAAGATAAAACATTTGCACGTACATTCAACTACTAGAGTGTCTAGAATTCTCCATTGCCTAAACCTATGGTCATCTTGGATTCCGGCAGATCTTCCATAAACTGAGCCTACCCCAATCAGAAGTAATCATCTCACAGAAACTAAATTGTCCCCTGCAGCAATAAGGACTTCTGAGTTATTTTGCTAAGCACAGCTGAGACCCTACCCCACTGCAGCAAATTACAAAGCCTGGGCGTGTTCTTTTGTTAAAACCCAATCTGATCCTGTTCATCCTCTTCATCTCATCAAGCTGAAATCTCTTCACTATTTTCTTTTCTTTTTTCTTTTTTTGAGACAGGGTCTCACTGTGTAGTTCAGACTGCCCTGGAACTTGCTGTGTAGCCCAGACTTAGCTTTTCTTGAACTCGCAACGATCCTCCTGCCTCAGCCTCCTGAGAGCTAGGATTACAGACATGCACCACCATGCCCAGCTTCTCTTCTCTCCTTCTAATTTCTTTTACTTCCCAACTCTACCTAATAAACCTACTTATTCCTGTAACTGATGCACCCTGAAATATTTTTCTGGATCAAGTGTAAATGTACCCACCCAGGGCAAGCTGAGTTCTCTATCTCCTCTTTGGAGAACTTCCTTGCATCCCATTCAGTAGCATGAGGAGCCCTAATCTAATACAATGGATATCATTATAGGAAGAAGAAGAAGAGACATCAGGGGCAAGCTCAGGCCAGAACACAATGAAAGGGCAGCCATCTGAAGCCAAGGAGAGACTCCTTAGAGGAAACCAAACCTTCCTGCACTTTGGTATTGGGTTTGCAGCCTCTAGAACTGCAAGAAAATAAATTTGTATTGTTTAAACCACCTAGTCTGGTATTGTCTTACAGCAGCCCTAATATACTAATTCATGATCTATGCATTCTAATAGGTTAAGAAATCATTTTAAGAACACACACCCTTTCCTTACAGTGGTTGCAGTGGGTCTCTTTACTAAACCAACAAGTGCTAGCTACTATGAGCAGACACTGGATTTCACATTTTTATGTAATTTCTAACCCCGGGGAGCCTACAGTTAGATGGCAAATTTAAACTGGCATTCCTGAAGCAATGTTTTTCAAAAATCACTCAACTGTGATAATGAACCCAAAATACATTCTGTCACATGTGTTTTTGTTGCCGTTGTTTCTAAGAGTCTGAGCCCCCCAGCAAGAGTTTGAGAAAAGTCTTCCTCCGGTGACTTGTATCCACTCTCAAGCCAACCTGGCCTTGAAAGAGGGACACCACCCTAAGTCCTCAAAAGAACGGCAGTTCAGATATTTCTAAAATTGGGTATTGGATTATTCTGGTCAGAGAGGGAGGAAAAAGATTCATGAGTTGTTCATCTTAAACAAGGTATTTTTATTCAAAGCCAGTTTTGGGTCCTGTACTTTTTCACAGTTTACAAGGCTCCTTTCCTCCTTTGTGTTCAGGTGACAGCCTGAAGCAAGAACGAAGGCATTCTGCTTCTTGTCCAATTAGGTATGCCCTTCCGTGTCTGAATAAACGGCCTTGTCTGCCAGCGCACTCGAAAGAGGGGTAGTCCTGACCACATCCTGAGCCCAACTCTGCACTCACACAGACGTCCTGTGTACCACAGCAAGGAGGCGCTGTGTAAGCTGCATTCTCTGTGACGTTCAGGGAAGCCCTTTTAATAAAAGTGGAATTGAAGCCTCCTAAATATTTGAGCCATTGCATGACTTGGTGTGAGAACCTAGTGAGCACGGGGATGATCAATAACATTTTCACTAAAGTGTCCTGTAGGAACAAGCCTGAAAATTATCCATGTTCAACTACGAATCTGCCACAAATTTAAAAGGCTGTATTTTCCATATATGAGTCGTCGTTACACAAGTTTAAAATGATCCACTTAGGCAACAGTTTGAGTCTAATCCTTTCAGTGATAAAAATGAAGTGGCGGAGTCCCAAATAGCATTAGAATAAGACTTATATCACAGCAGGTGAGATGCTGCTTCAACTACACCTACAAATGTACCTTAATAATTAGCATGGCTAAAAGATAACATGAAAAGGGGCTGGATAATAAAATAGTTATTCTTTTTTATTTGTTTTTGGAGACAAGGTCTCATTACAAATTTCAGGCTGGGGCCCTGGATTTAGCTCAGTGGTTCTGCCACCTGCCTCCCAAGCACAAGGACCTGAGTTCCATCTCCGATATCAAAAAAAAAAAATTCAGGCTGGTTTTGCCTCACTATGCAGCCCAGGCTGGACTTGAACTCATGACAGTCCTTCTGTTTCAGCCTCCCAAGTGCTGGGACTGTAGCTGTGTGCCAGCATACCCAGCTAAGATAGGTATCCTTCGGCTTCTACCACTATTATTCTATATTCATGTTTCAGGAACAAAAATAAAATAAAGAAAAAGAAGAAAACCTCCTGGCTCCCCACATTAAATATATTTTCAGGAATCTGATCTCCAACACTTTTTCTTATCTGAGCCAGAAGCCTCTTTTATCACACGTCTTATCAATTGCTTAACTCTCAACTGTTTTCCTCTGAGAGCATAAAAATACCAAATCCCGGTTTCATATTTTGGCTATATCTAGCTTCTACATTTTCTCTTCATCTTGTTTATTTCTACCAGATTACAACCCATTCCCCTAAATCCTATTCCCATCAGGCAGCTCTCTTGGATGATCTAGATCTTATCATGTTATGTGGGACTCTAACCCCTATGTAACCCCTAGTTAGCCAGCATATAGCAGCACACATTTCTTTCTACCCAGCTCCAAGATAAGATTAAAACAGAGTGTATGGAAGCCTGGTAGGGGCAAACAAGATAGCGACTCAAGGCCTCATTAGAACAGAACAGCCTGAGGTCTGGAGATGAAAGACCAGGTGCACCGTATAGCTGACTCCTTTAGATAGATGGCAGAAAACCGACCCCCTGACCCCTGGCCCACTTGCTGTGCTTGCAGTCCTCTTCCCTTGACTTTAAAAAACTGTGCTAAGCCCTGTGCTGGGCCTCTCTGAGCTGCTCAGTTCTGAGAGTGCCGTCGGGCCAGACTAATAAAGATCTATTTACCAATGACCCTGGTGTGTTCCTTCCTGGGTGACTCTCGCTGCTCATTGAGCTCCCAGAGCCTCGCTGAGCTATAGGTCCCAGCATCTTGGAGGCCCTTGGGGCTGTTCAAGGCTCCCGGAAGTAAGGCCCTGGGTCTTGCATCCGGAACCATCGTTGGGCTATAGGACTCAGCATCGTGAAGGCCCTTTCAGCTGTTCTCACTCCTCGGAGTGGAAGTGAGACTTCAGGTCCAATAGTTCTTCCATTTCTATGTATTTTCTCACATGCCCGATTTGTCAAAGAGTAACCTGGAGGAGCTATCACTAACCTAGGAATGAAATGGCAGGCATCCTAGCAGCAGGTCTTTTCTACGACTTGCAGCGTATTATTAACTGTCACAGGTTTCCTCCCCCCAAAATGAAGGATTATAAAATAACACATTCTAAAGTCACTTATCATTCATTCACCAAGTGTAAAAACAAGCATCCACCTGTGCTAAGCTTTACTCTAGTTGCTGAGTAGTGTGCACACAAAGTGCGTACCTATGTCTATCTGTCTAAGCTATGACACCTCCTTGTAGTTCAGCGGTTCTCCAACAATAGCAGGCATTCGAATTACCTGGAGGATTTGTCAGAAGGGATTTCTGTGTTACTGATTCAGTACGTTTGGAGAAGAGCCCCGACGTTTGCATTTCTTAGTTGTTTCCCAGTAATGTCAAGGGTGCAAGGACAGGGACCACACTTACAGGACTTCTGCTCTAGTGGACTTTCTTTTACACTGCTATACTGCCACTACTTCGTGAGATAATAAACAGAAGGTGCTTTGTTAGATGATAAAACAGGACCTCAATATTTCCTTCAGTGACAGAAAGTCACAGTTACTAAAGGGCAAAAGAATTACTTTACTATCATCAGCAAGATATAGTTAAGGAATAGTTTATATCTAAAGGAAAACGAAATTACTTCCCACCTAGAGGAAGGAAAAGGAAGAGAAGGGAACACTTTGTAGAAAAGCTGTTTCAGCTATTCTTTGAGGAATCCGTAAACTAACTTCCAAAATGCCCCTGGAGCTGGGGTGGAGCTCAGGTGGTAAAGCAAGTGCTTAGCATATATGAAGTCTTATCTGGCTTCCATTCTCAGCACCAAGGATTAAAAAAATAATAAAGAAATTATGTCATGTCATTACTTAAATAATATGTTTAGTACTTGTCTAGAATTTTTCTACTTAAATCTAAGGTGATTAAAAAAAATAGGTAATACCTTATATAGACTTTGTAGGCCTAAAGAATCTTTACATGTAAAGTTTGATATATGGAAGTAGGTAAATAGCACATTTTGGTGAAATTTTATTAGAAATTTGGGTGACTTGGTTGTATAATCGTGTTTTTCATTGAAACAAGGTATATATTTTAATTTTTTATTTATTTATTTTTTTGAGACAGGGTCTCACTATGTAGTTGAGACTGACCTGGAACAAACTATGTAGTCCAGGCTGGTCTTGAACTCACAGTGATCCTTCTGCCTCAGCCTCCCGAGTGCTGGGATTACAGGTGTGCACCACTACGCCCAGCCTAAAGTATATATTTTAAATTAAAGCACAGATTTTCTAGTATGACTCATAAATGGATGTCCAAAGCAATTTCAGGATAAGAGTTTAAAAATAATTTTGAAAACTCAATTAAGTTTATAGTTTCTAACAGTAGTTTAAAGGACACCCCTCCCGATTTGTTTTAAAATGTCTTAAAATATGTATTGAATGAATCGCACTTGAACATGAATTATATATTTTATGAGTGTATGCCATGGTATAAAATATCCAGAATTTGAATTTTCTGGGAATAAAATGCAGTATAAAATGTTCTTCCACGTAAGCTCCTAGGAACCTATGCATTTTTCCTAGCACTCTAATATTAGGAAAAATACATAGGTTCCTAGGTGCCCTTGATGATTCTGGCCACTCTGCTTATAAATATTCGTTTATATGTCTTGGGCATTGAGTTATGTCCTGAGTCACACTGGTGCTAATTAAGGGGCCATAACAGTCTTTTTCCTTGAGATTAGAATAAAAGGACTAAAGAACTTGTGACAAATAGCACTTTGCAGTCATACCTTCTCTCTTCTTGTTTGTTCCAAAAATTCCTCCGTTTCTCTGGGTTCATCCAACCTTTGAGCCAAGGGAATCTTCAGTATGAGATCAGCTTGTATTAGCTGTCTTTCATTAGCATGAAATGTACTAAAGTCAGTTTGATCTATTACAAATGAAGTAAAAATGACTTGGAATCCTTACCTCTGAGTTCTAAAGGTTCACAGACCAGCAGCACCAGTATCAAAGCATTATTTAGAAATGCAAATTGTAAAGAATGAGAAATTAGATTCATTCGTAGGAAAATGGATACATATTGAGGATATACTCCTAAGTGAAATAAATAAGTCACACGTGTAAATACCGAATAGTTTCTCTGGTGTGAAAAACTATAATAGTACATAAGATCCTAATGAGATAATTGACAATGTGAAATAAGAAGAAAAGGGCTAAAGGTGTAGGGAAAGTGTAGGGGAAAGGTAATAAGGGAAAAGAAAAAATTAGGAGAAAATGAAAAAATGGAAATAAAGTGTTTGTAAATGGGGAGGGAAGGAGGGGGTGAAGGGAAGGCAGGGACAAGGGGAAAACATGAGAACCAAGACCTGTCATGTGAAGGTACAAGATCCCAGTAATGAATGTAACTGTACTGTACGCCTAAATGTGCCAATAAACTCAGTGAGGAAAAAAGAAATGCAAATTGTCCAGATATAGTAAGTCAGAATCCCACTTAAGGTGATGTATGCTAACGAGCAAGGGCCATTTGTTTAGACATTCAGTAAAGAAACGTCAGATGAGCTGTGCAACTTTCTATGAATTTTACTATTCATTCGATTTGCCTATTATCATCTGAATGCTTATTGGATTTAACAGACAACTACATATTCATTGTCTAAGAGTGATGGCGAACCTTTGGGACTGAGTGCCCACACTGCAACCCCAAACTCACTGATTTGCAGAGAAGCGCCAACACAGCAATTGAAGCTGAGTACAGAAGGGAAAGGAATAAATATGAGAAAGGGAAAAAATGGAAACACAGTCTTTATAAATAGGGAAGGGTGGAGGGGTCAAAGGGAGGGCAGGGGAATAGGGAACAAACAAAAACCAAGATACACAATCAAAGGTACAAGTTCCCAGGGATGAATGTAACTGTATTGTATACCTAAAATGTACCAATAAACTCAAAGGGGAAAAAAAGCTAAATATTGAGGTTTTAGTTTAGAAAAAACAGCCTTTATCCAATACTCAACTTCTTGGTTGAATTGGCTCATGTGCTGACTGTGGCACATGTGCCATAGGTTTTGCTACCACTGGTCTAAGACATCCATGGTCAAAATTTATTTATAGGTATATATGTATATATGTGTATATATAAGCATATATATGTATATGTTTATATATGTGTGTGTATACATATGTATATGTAAATATATATATATACATATATATATGTATATATATATATATGCATGACTTGGTATTGTAAATAAACAGTATAGAAAAGAGAAAAGTGGATTTTTTAGTTTTCTGAAAGGATACTAACCTCAACTCCCTCTACCCATATTCCAGTGAAAGAATTAAGGTGTAGAAAAGCAACACTACTATTACTACTAACAACAACAACAACAAAATGACTATTAGTAGCATTATTTTGTTTCTTTGACATAATAGGAAGATGTTATTAGCTAATCTAAACATACCTTATCACTTGTAGATATATACTCACAGTTTGTGTGTTTTGGGTGAACAGCTATTATCCAAGACTTAAAAAGAACTATTAAAGGGCTGGGGATTTAGCTCAGTGGTTTCACTGCCTGCCTTGCAAGCGCAAGGTCCCGAGTTCGATCCCCAGCACCAAAAAGAAGAAAAGAACTATTAAAGGGCTGGGGATTTAGCTCAGTGGTTTCACTGCCTGCCTTGCAAGCGCAAGGTCCCGAGTTCGATCCCCAGCACCAAAAAGAAGAAAAGAACTATTAAAACACCTAAGGGCAAATAGACTTTCTGTTTTCCTTTTGGTACCAGGGACCGAACTCGGGACCTGTGCTTGCAAGGCAGGCAGCAGAACCACTGCACTAAATCCCCAGCCCGACATTGTTTTTATTTGTAGCTAAACCACCGTACTTGCTCCAAATCTATTTCTTGCACTAGTATACTACAGAAATACAATAAAATTGTTTGCTGAAACTTCATGTAATAACATCCTCAAAAGGCATATTTATTTATTTACTTATTTATATTTTTATTTTTTTGAGACAGGGTTTCACTATGTAGTTGAGGCTGACCTGGAACTCACTATGTAGCCCAGGATGATCTTGAACTCACAGCGATCCTCCTGCCTCAGCCTCCTGAGTGCTGGGATTACAGGCATGTGCCATCATGCCCTGCTTTCAAAAGGTATATTTAGAATCAAGTGATTTTGTTTAAACATTTAGGCATAGATTGTGAAGCACTGTAGATGATTATATGCATACAGAAATGAATGTATGATCCAACCCATGTTTATAAAGTTAAATTTTCTGCTACATACATTTTTAAATTTTATTTATTTATTTACTTGATAACAGGGATTGAACTCAGGACCTTGTGCTTGGGAGGCAGGCAGTGCAACCACTGAGCTAAATTCCTGGCCCTACTACATACATTTTATTTATTTAGTTGTCTGTTTGTTTGTTTATTTATTTATTTGAGACAGGGTCTCACTGTATACTTGAGACTGACCTGGAACTCACTGTGTAGCCCAGGCTGGTCTTGAACTCACAACAATCCTCCTGCCTCAGCTTCCTGAGTGCTGGGACTACAGGTGTGTGCCACCACGCCCAGCTAAGGCCATTTATTTTTAGGAAAAAGGAAAAAGGATTTATTCAAAGCTAGCCTGGAACGGATATAGGGGCTCATTTGCCTCAAATCACCATCTCACCTTATACAGGTGCGTTATGGTCTTTCATACCAAGGAACAGTCAGAGGAGGGGATATAATGAAAGAACAGATACGTTCAGGGTTGCTTCTTCCCTCCCTGGAAATGAAACTGGACTTGACCTCCCAGTGCCAACATCTGCAAATTCTATCCCTTAGATATCCAAAACGTGAGTTCATGTTCTCTAAAATTGAAGAATGAATTCTAGGAACAATAGAGGTTAAGAGAAAGAAAAACTTATTGAGGGAAAGAAAGCATCTAAGAGAGACAAAAGGGGGACCAAAAAGTGGGTTGCCTGCTCACCCTGCTTTTCAAAGATGTTTTATACAGCAAAGCCATGTAGTGAGGTGGGTGCTCAGTGGGACAAAACTATAAGATCCAATGGAACTTTACAAGGTGAGCATGAGGTGGGACAAAACCATGACCAACCAATAAGATTACAAGTGCAGTTATCCAGGTAATATTTATTAAATGGGGATCAAATGGGGAAACTGTATACACAGAATTTTCCATTAAGAATATCAACTATTACTATCTCTAGGGGAAGTAGTGTCTCTTCCTTTTTAAGATGATAACCAGTGAATGTGCCTTGTTTTCCATGTTGGCTCCTTGCTGTGTTGGCTCCTGCAGGGCTGGCACCTTGAGGACTGAGGTCTTTCAGGCTGGCACCCTGAGGGAGGCCCTGTCTAACTGCCTACGCCTACAAGATATCTAACTAATTAACCTATCTGCAATAAGATGAGGGTAGACTTTTATGCCCTAGGACAAGGGCAATTTGGAAAAGCCAGTTGTTTCTAAAGGGAATTAAAAAAAAATCTAGGGGATTTAGCTCAGTAGTTCCACCACCTGCCTCACAAGCGCAGTTCGATTCCTTTTTTTAAAAAAAAAAAAAAAGTGTTTAAAAAAAAGGGCTGGGGATTTAGCTCAGTGGTGCTGCCACCTGCTTCATAAGCATCAAGGTTCTGAGTTTGATCCCTGTACAAAAAAAAAAAAAATCTAACTTTTAAAAAAGTTCCATTTTGTGGTACCAGTTGTAGAGACAATTTTTATTTAAAATTAGTAACACTTAAATTATACCAAATATTAAGGTTTCCATAACCTTAATATTACAATCTTTTTTCTTTTCTTTTTAATAGCAAAACATATATTGGTACATTTTAGGCATACATAAGGCTAAGACTTATCATAGGGAATTTGCACCTGAACATGATACCTGACCATCAGTTTTTATACTAAAATGATAAAAAATTTTAAATTTTAAATTCAATGTCTTGATCACACTAGTCACATGAGAAATACTACCACATAGGGTAGAGCACTTTTGGAACTATGCAAGATGGACTTGGTGAAGAATTTCAGCTTTTGCAATCCAGGAATGCTAGTGCACCTGCTTGCAAGGCCCCTATGTTCACTAAGTTCATAGTCAGTTGGGGTAAAAACAATAATAATAATAATAATAATAATAATAATAATAATAATAATAATAATAAATTAAAGGGCTGTAAATGTAAGTCAGTGTGAAGGTCCTGGGTTCAATCCGTAATACTGAAAAGAAATAAAAAGAAAAAATAATCTGACTTTGCCTTTCAGTTGGCTGCTTGGCCTGAGGTAGTTTGATCCTCTCCAAGCTTCAGTTTTAAACAGCGAAAGGAGGTTGCAGTCATTTCGTTTCAGCTTCTGTCTGCTCAATCAGCAGCAAAAGAGAAACTAGTTTTTCCTTTCATGGTAGCGGTGGTGGACTTATAGCATAGCCTATAAAATTAAAATAGAACTAATCGAGATGCCCACAATATAAGAATAAATAAATTAACCAATACTCTGCAGCCATAGAATACTATTTATTAGAAGTCACTAATCAATATTAAACTAAATTAAGAAAAGACTCACAATATTAAAAGGAAGACAGCTATCGGTGCAGAGAAAAATCTAGAAGCATCCGCCACCATATTAACAGCACTTAGAGGAAGCAACTGGGTGGGGGTGGGGATGTGGTTCCAGGCAGTTCATTTCCAATTTTTTTTTCCTAAAGAGGGGTTATTTTGTATTTTAAGACACATCTCTCATCTTTGAAACACTATACTTTTACCTCATGGTCTGGAATTTTTATATTTTTTGGTACTGGGGATCGAACTCGGGACCTTGCGCTTGCGAGGCAGGCGGTGAAACCACTGAGCTAAATCCCCAGTTCAGGAATACAATTTTTAAAATAAACTGTGCTGAAGAGAAAGGTCTATTTGAAAATACTCCCCTCAGACCCAACAACACTACTCCCCCTTAACTCAGCTTTCGGTTGGCTGTTTCCCGCCAGCGGAACGCAACTGCCTTTGACGTCACAAGAGGCCGACGCTTCCAGTTCCCATAGTGAAGTCTTTGCGGCCATTTTTACTGTGGTCAAATCAAAGAAATCTTGTTGTGATAGGGGTGGAGCAGCACGCAGTCTGCGAAATAACAGATGAGAAAAAAAAATCAAGCGTCTCAGTAAGAACCAGGAATTACTGGGAGAGTGAAACGCTAGTTACGTTAGTAAGACCTTTAGACGCATGTTCCGCGGAGAAACGGAACTATTCTACTGGGTCTCTAAGGTTCCTGCCCGGATTTTGACAGTCGCTTCCGTTGCTCAGCGGAAGCGTGGGTCGCAGAGGACAACTCTGGGAAGAACCCGCTATCGTCTGTGTGAAAAACTAGAATCATGTCGAGTTTGTCAGTGAGAGACCCGGCAATGGATCGATCACTGCGTTCCGTGTTCGTGGGAAACATTCCGTATGAGGCAACTGAGGAGCAGTTGAAGGACATTTTCTCGGAGGTTGGTTCCGTTGTCAGTTTCCGGCTCGTATATGATAGAGAGACGGGAAAGCCCAAGGGTTATGGCTTCTGCGAGTACCAAGACCAGGAGACCGCGCTTAGTGCCATGAGAAACCTCAATGGGCGTGAGTTTAGTGGGAGAGCGCTTCGGGTGGACAATGCTGCCAGTGAAAAGAATAAAGAGGAGTTAAAGAGCCTCGGGCCTGCCGCGCCCATCATTGACTCTCCTTATGGGGATCCCATCGATCCAGAAGATGCTCCCGAATCGATTACCAGAGCAGTGGCCAGTCTTCCTCCAGAGCAGATGTTTGAGCTGATGAAGCAGATGAAGCTCTGTGTTCAAAACAGTCACCAGGAAGCTCGAAACATGTTACTTCAAAACCCACAGCTGGCTTACGCACTGCTGCAGGCACAAGTAGTCATGAGAATCATGGATCCTGAGATTGCTCTGAAAATTCTCCATCGAAAGATACACGTCACCCCACTGATCCCAGGCAAATCTCAGTCTGTCTCTGGCCCCGGCCCTGTGTCTGGCCCTGGCCCTGTCTCTGGCCCTGGCCCTGTTTCTGTCTCTGGGCCTGGCCCTGGACTTTGCCCAGGACCCAATGTTCTGATGAACCAACAGAATCCTCCAGCTCCTCAGCCTCAGCATTTGGCGAGAAGACCTGTGAAAGACATTCCTCCTCTGATGCAGACTCCTATCCAGGGTGGAATTCCAGCTCCGGGGCCAATAGCAGCTGCGGTTGCAGGACCTGGACCTGGTCCTGGTTCCTTAACTCCTGGAGGGGCAATGCAGCCACAAGTTGGAATGCCAGGAGTTGGTCCTGTCCCTTTAGAGCGGGGACAAGTGCAGATGTCAGATCCTAGAGCTCCTATTCCTCGAGGCCCCATGAGTGCTGCTGGCTTACCTCCTCGAGGACTGTTAGGAGATGCTCCAAATGATCCACGTGGGGGGACTTTGCTTTCAGTTACTGGAGAAGTAGAACCCAGAGGTTACATGGGTCCACCTCATCAGGGTCCTCCCATGCACCATGCCTCTGGTCATGATAACCGTGGCCCTTCTGCACATGATATGAGAGGAGGGCCAATAGCAGATGCCAGACTGCTTATTGGAGAGCCCAGAGGACCCATGCTAGATCAAAGGGGTCTACCTATGGATGGCAGAGGAGGTAGAGAGTCTCGAGGGATGGACACTCGAGTGATGGAAACTGACGTTTTAGAGACTCGAGTAATGGAGAGAAGAGGAATGGAGACCTGCGCTATGGAAACCAGAGGGATGGAAGCAAGAGGCATGGATGCAAGAGGATTAGAAATGCGGGGGCCTGGCCCTACTTCCAGAGGTCCTATGACTGGTGGAATCCAGGGTCCTGGCTCCATTAATATAGGGGCAGGTGGCCCCCAGGGACCTAGACAGGTCCCAAGCATTTCAGGAGTGGGGAATCCTGGAGGTGGCATGCAGGGAGCAGGCATGCAGGGGGCAGGGATGCAGGGAGCAGGCATGCAGGGGGCAGGGATGCAGGGGGCAGGCATGCAGGGGGCAGGCATGCAGGGGGCAGGCATGCAGGGGGCAGGCATACAAGGAGGAGGAATGCAGGGGGCAGGCATACAAGGAGGAGGAATGCAGGCAGCAAGTATGCAGGGGGGAAGCAAGCAAGGTGGAGGCCAGCCTAGCAGCTTTAGTCCTGGGCAGAGTCAGGTAACTCCACAGGATCAGGAAAAAGCAGCTTTGATCATGCAGGTTCTCCAACTGACTGCTGATCAAATTGCCATGCTGCCTCCAGAGCAAAGGCAGAGTATCTTGATTTTAAAAGAACAAATCCAGAAATCTACTGGAGCTTCTTGAAAAGTTTTGGAAAGTATTTGGGTTAAGTTGCATAAAGTTAATTCAGTAGTGTAGAATATGAGTACAAAAAGTTGACTTCTGCACCCCATGCATTATTGATTTGTTTTTCCTCCTCCTAGAACCTAATCTCATTTCTTCTTGTCTTTTTTTTTTTTTTTTTTTTTAATTGAGGGTAGGGATAAGAGGGAGTTGGTCTGTTCATTTTAGGTCACTGTAAATATACAAAAATAACTGAAAATGATTATGCCAAATAACATTACAAAGAATGTGCAGCAATATTGAAATGTCAGAATATGTTAATTACATTGAGTAAAACTGAAAACTGCACTTAAAGACTAAAAGGTGACATGTTAAAATGTTAATGTACGAAGTTTTAAGACTATTCGGTTATATAACAAATTTACCTCAAAGTTATATATTTTTCGGTAAACCATTCAAAATGCAAAATCCTGTTTTAGAGTCAATAGACTGCTATAATATATTAAACATTATTTTAGTTTTTTTGGAAGCATTTTGAAATGTTAGAGCTAACAGGATAAGTAAATTGGTGGTACTAGAGTTTTTTAAAAAGCTATGTGACCCTAAAAAATTGGAATCTATCTGGTTTGATGTTGCTTCCTGTGATTTCACTTTTTATAGACTGGCAAAACTGGCCTGGTCCAGACTGTAATGATATTCTTGGAATACTTGTAGGATAGTCCAAGTTTACTTAAGTTTCCTCTGAAGAGATCTAATAATCTCTCAGTACCTTCCTATTTCTTAGAAGTGTTTAAGCCCTAAGTTTGACTCTGAAAATTTTCTCATATCCTTGTCAAAAATCAGGGACTCATATGAATGAGTTACACACAGCATTGGCCTTTTCATAAATAGAAAGTTTCATTCAGTAAAGTTTTTGACTTCCTGGTAACCAGCCTCCATGTATATGGTATCCATTTGGCCAGCTGGAATCAGGAGTTTAAAATATTTTTAATCTTAATATTCACCATGCCTTTTTATTTATGATTTGCTTTTCTGTCATTTTATCAGAATGCTTGAGGCCTAGGTAGCTAGAGACACCGGTATAAATTCAAAACTCTTCACTTGATAGTCATTTCACTTTTTACAAATAATAAAGCCACTTAGCAATGCATATCCATAAGATATATTTGCAATCATTAGGAAATGTGGCATTAGGGATTATGACATCATTAACACTTTTTTTATTAGGTGCTACCTAATTTATTTTTAAGCCTTGAGGATATGGACACAAATGTTTGTATTATAGTCCAAGTAGCAATTAACAAGTGTAAACTCCCAAATACCCAAGGTGATGATCTTCAAGAGAAGAAAATCTAGTCTTAAATTACAGAAGAAAAATATTTAATACAAGGTTAAGAGCTGAGTCTTAGGAGTTATTTTCCCTTTGTAAAGGTTTTACATTTTAAATGTGTAATTCATTATTTTCAGTTTCTATCCCTGTGCTGTTTTCTACTAGTTTTACTCTTTTTTGTAGTTGTTTATACTGTTGTTTCCCATATTTTCTGTGTTTTATCTATACTAGAGAGGATAATTCTGCACATTCGTGATTGTTCTGGCAAATAACATAATTCATAGAATTGGCTAGCTTACTTTGTAATTGTTTATCCTAAAGCTTTCACTGAAGGGCTCTGTGAAAACTGTTAAATGTTATAGTCTTTGTTCCGGTGAAAAATCTCTGCATTGTTTATTGAAGACTAAATAAAAAGGTTGTACATTTAAAGTTGACTGTAGTATTTCTTACATTTTGTTACTTTGGAGGTTTACTTTTATTTGTTTGTTTATTTGAGGGGAGAGTGTTTGAGACAGAGTCTCACTATGTAGTTCAGGCTGACCTCAGGCTTCCAGCAGTCCTCCTGCCTCAGCCTGCCTAACAAAGTGCTGGGATTATAAGCCTGTGCCACCACACCCAGCATTTTATGTTTAATTTTAAGAAATACGTTAGTCAGGACTGGGGATTTAGCTCAGTGGTTCCAGCGCCTGCCTTGTAGACGCAAGGACCTGAGTTCCATCCCCTTAGTCAACCGCCATCCATTTTTTAGGGATGCCTTGAGCTTGACAACTTTTTTTTTTTTTTTTTTTTTTTTTTTTTTTAGGTTTTCCTATAGTCGAGACTGACCTGTGTAGCCCAGGCTGGTCTCAAACTCAGCGATCTTCCTGCCTCAGCCTCCTGAGTGCTGGGATTACAGGCAATGCACTACCATGCCCGGCCATTGACTACTTTTTTATTAAAAAGCAAAACTAATGAAATTGCTAGAATTAAGGGAAATCCGTTCATTCCCTAGATCTATTTGTCACCTATATATTTCAACACAAATAATGATCAGTGGCCAGGCATGGCAGTACACTCCTGTAATCCCAGCATTCTGGAGGCTGAGGGTAAAGGGTTGCTAGGAGCTTGAGGCTAGCCTGGGGCTACATAGTGAGTTCAAGGCCAGCCTGGAGTACATAGAGTGAGACCCTATCTCAAAAATTAAAAAAATAATAATCAAGGTCACTCCGGTTGATTATTAGAGAAACATGTCCATACTTAAACGTCAGGCTTTTGCTGATGTTTGCCATAGAGACCTCCTGGAAGGAGCACTTTATAGGTATTTTCATTATTAATAGCATTTGTTTTATTGCAGATGAACGCCAGAACTGTTTTACTTCAGTATTCACTATAGCAAAAAAAATCACAGATGAGAAGAAAGGACGATATAGTCTATCACAGTCTTGGGAAAATTTTCCTGTTAAGAGCACATTAAGTTTTCCCCAAAAGGATTTAGAATCAACACAGAAAGAGCTATTCAAATATTTTAATTAAAATATTAGAACTATCTGAATGTTCTAGTGTTGATGTAGAAAGATGGAACCTTACTTTTTTTTTTTTTTTTTTTTTGGTTTTTTGGTGTTTTGAGATAGTCTCACTATTTAGTTCAGATTGCCTTGGAACTCACTGTGTAGCCCACGCTGGTCTCGAACTCGCAGCAATCCTTCTGACTCAGCCTCTCTAGTGCTGGGATTACAGGTGTGCTCTACCACGCCCGGCTTTTACTTCATTTTATAGCAAATAATTAATTTAAGCAATATGTGTTTGCTATAATTAATCTATGTTTTACTGCACAACCATTGTTTAAAACTGGCATCTTGCATTTTTGCTAATATGAATAGACTACAAATTAAATTATTAATAATAGGAGTTATACATGATGGGGTATATAGATTAGCCAAAGTTTCTTTAGTTTATTACTCCTTGGTAGGACACATTTCTTGGCATTTTAAAATGATTAGTACCTTCCTACTAACCTTTCATCTTTCTTACTACAGTACCAAAATGTGCTTCAGCTTTTGCTGATTTCCTAGAAATTACAATTTTGGAGTTGCTAAGATACAAGCCAATGTGAATTTGAGGCAAAAGTAAGGGTAAGTGAGATTATATGTGCCTTTTCAACTACAGTTTTCAGAATTCCAATAGTAGAAAAGCATTAAAAAAAAGAAAATCATAAAATCACAGCTTGCAAAGCTTCTTGCTTTTTCCATGTTACGATGGGACATTAAGCACACAGAACCTAATTTCCTATATAGTATGGCAGGCCTTTCTCTTAGGCTTAATGAGGTCTCAGAATAATTATATGTAACATCCCACTTTGGCCGAGAAACTGAATTTCAGTCACATCTCAATATTCTCACAAAAGAATGTCAGCCCTTCATAGCTTTATTTATTTAGCTAATCTTTAGATAGACATGTGGATGTAGCCTACTTTTCTCATCAGTCTCATCAAGAATGTTTTATAGCTAAGAACTAATTCATATTTAGAGGAAATCACAAATATATTAAAACAAGGATATATTTGTTAATATTAAATATTAATGATATTGGTATATAGTATGCACATATATATTTTTTTTAAATCTAAACTAGAACTTTTAATTTTTCATTTGTGTTTATATACCCTGAAACAAAAGTTTACTCTTTAGGTAAAAATTTACCTTCACAAATATTTTTATTACAAATTACCATTCTCATGAGACTAAATCTCATGTTTCTTTTTATTTGTTTATTATTATTAATTATTATTATTATTGGTACTGGGGATTGAACTTGGGACCTTGCACTTGCTAGGCAGGCAAGAACCACTGAGCTAAATACCTGGCCCTCTTGTTATTTTTCTACCAAAATATGTAACATGCCAGTAGAGAATATTTTCTGTGTGAGAATTCACATTTGGAGTAGAGCTGTCAAAAGTAACAAACCAGGTCCAGGTGCTTATTAAATACGGTACAGAAGAATAAATATAGGACAGATGGATAGGATCAATATATGTTATATATATCAATATATATCAAAATGCCACACTGAAACCCAATATTTAGTAAAATCAATAAACACTAATAAAAACATTTGGAAAAATACCCAAATATTTAACAACTGTAAATGGCTACTTGAAAACTAGAAGTTGGTTTAAGTCACGAGGGTAGTTAAATAATTATCAAGGAGTTAAAATGCACACCAATCTTAAACATAATTAATTTTGTATGATTCCATATGTATAGTGTATCTATAAAAATTTGAATTGGCCAGGTGTGGTGGCACACGCCTGTAATCCCAGCAGTCCTGAGGCTGAGGCAGGAGGATCGCTGTGAGTGCAAGACCAGCCTGGGCTACATAGTGAGTTCCAGGTCAGTCTTGACTACACAGTGAGACCCTGTCTCAAAAAACAAACAAACAAACACATTTGGAATGAGTCTCAGATATGTAACAAAAATTGATCAGTTGAAAATTCTGTCTAAGTTATTTGTTGTCTCTCACAGAAGTGGAATGGATAAATCTCTTTGGTACTAAGAAATGAAGCCAGTAATTTTCATCATCTGCTTTAATCAGAATTGACTTATTACATTAAAAATATTCTTCAATGCTTCTACTTTAAAGATCTATAATGACATCAATGTATCTGTTAACCTCTGACTACCTTAACTTGTTGTCTGGAGCATGAAGTAACCTCCGCAATTTATGTATTTTTATTTGGATGTTAGTGTGAAGACTTCAAATTAATCCTACTCCCCAAAAGATACATTCACTGTAATTCAGTTCCAAATTTCCCATCTTAAGCATTCACGTTAGTAACACTGAAAATGTGTACCGCATTAAAAAATTGCACAGTTGAGTTAATAATGTAATCGGCCTATACTGTATTTGTATGTTGCATTTTCATTCATAAAGTCACACACTCCCAAACATCAACCTTGTTCATATGTTAATCAATACAGCAAAATAAATGAGGACTGAAAACACCTCCAAGCACAAACTGCCTACATCTAGTCTCCAATTGGCTACAGGTTGTACCCATTTCTGTGGTTTTATACAAGGTTGGATTTACATAAAATCAAATTATATTACTCTGAATAAAATCAAAACCCATATCATGCCCTCTACAGAGCCCCAAGAGTAATTTTGTTCCTCCCTATATCAACACTACCTCCTTCCACAGCCCTCTTCACTCACTGCTACCAATACTTTGTACATAGCTTTTTCTTGAATTTGCCAAATTTATTTTCATCTTTGTACTTGCATTTTCCCTTGAAAGGGCATCGTCCATTGTTTCCCCAAGACTTTCAGTGGCTACTTGATTCTCCTACTCAGCTGTCAACTTAAATCTCTTGCTCAGCGAGACTTTTCCTGAACACCAGGAAATCAGTAGACAAAGTATCTGCTTAAATGGCCTCTCCATTTTCTCTCATCTCCTTCCTTTCTTTTTTTTATTAACACTAATTCTTTTATCTGAGCACCAAACACTTTGCAGACTTAATCTACATTCTCCCACCCTTTTACAAAGCACCTTGATTGCTCTGTACACACATGAAATGATGATACCCATTAGCGAGTTACTATTTATTTGGCCTTTATTATGTCAGCCATGGTTGTTCCCAAATTTCTGCTAGTTTCACTTAAAATATATAGGTACACATGTAGGTATAGACACAGGTACAGATAGTTATACAGATAATGTGTATATATAAACTGACTACACAAATAAAAGATTATCTCTATGAAAACTTTTATTATCAGATATATATTTGTCACATCAATTTGTTGGATCATAAGTCAGATTATGTCAGTTGTACTAATTTTTGTAATAAAGATAGATGTAACATGAATATGAATGCAGGTTATTTTGGATTTTTCTAGGTGTTTTTTTTTTTTTTTT
>NW_022900932.1:35608958-35623845 GCF_012274545.1 Fukomys damarensis
TTTTTTTTTTTTTTTGGTACGAGGGATCCAACTTGGGACCCTGAGCTTGCAAGGCAGGTTCTGGAACACCTGAGCTAAATCCCTAGCCCTCTGTTTTGTATTTTGAGACAGAGTTAGGCTATTTACTTCTAACTCTCAGCAATCTACCTGCCTCAGCCTTCCTAGTGATGGGATCACAGGTGTGTATTACCTCAGCCAATTTGAAAACAGGCCTTTTCTCTATAAAAATAGTATTGAATGCTTTAGAAAGATTTTGTAAGTATGAAGTTGGGAGTCATGATATGTGCTTGTAATTTTAGCACTTTGGGAGATTGAGGCAGGAGGATTGCAAGTTTGAGCTTAGTTTGAGCAATTTAGTGACTTTGTGAGATACTGCCTCAAAAAAAAAAGTAAAGCTAGAGATGTTGCCCAATGCCTCAATTTCAATCTCAGTACTTAAGTGGGTGGAGGAGGAAGGAACTAACCTTAGTTTTATAAAATTTTGTGGTGGCAAGATAATATTAAAAACATGTTAAGGGCCGGGGATTTGGCTCTGCTGCCTGCCTCACAAGGGCAAGGGCCCGAGTTTGATCCCAGGTACAAAAAAAAAAAAAAAAAAAAGTTAAAAATCTTTAAAATCTAGAATTCTGTAGTACTCAGATACCTTGTAATCCATGTCCTCATTTATTTTGATCCGAACTCTGCCCACCCATGCTGGAGATTGAACTCAGGATCTTGCACATGCTAGGCAGGGATTCTATGACTGAGCCACATTCCCAGCTCCCTCAGTGCATTTTAAAAGACATTTGAAAGTGTCAAGGCCAGGTGTGGTGGCGTATGCCTGTAATCAAAGCACTCGGGAGGAGGCTGAGGCAGGAGGATCACTGGGCTACACAGTGAGTTCCAGGTCAGTCTCAACTACATAGTGAGACCCTTTTTAGAAAAAAAAAAAAACTGTCAATCTTCAACAAAGCGTTATATCCAAATTGCATTATGTTCAGGATCTTTCTTTTCTTTTCTTTCTTTCTTTCCTTCCTTCCTTCCTTCCTTCCTTCTCTCTTTTTCTTTCTTTCTTTCTTTCTTTCTTTCTCTCTCTCTCTCTCTCTCTCTCTCTCTCTTTCTTTCCTTCCTTCCTTCCTTCCTTCCTTCCTTCTCTCCCTCTCTTTCTTTTTTTTATGGAGAACAAATTTTTAGATGGAAATTACATCTGAGGTTCGATCCTGCCATAATCATTGGTCCTCCATCACCATGGGGATAACCCAAAGAAAGACACTGGCTTGGGTGCATGGCCCTCTGCCATCTCCTCCACCTGACGTTAAACCCTCAGGCAACCAAGATAAGCTTTAAATTCTCCCTAATTAAATTGTGGTCCTTGATGAGGTTCCAGGGCATCTGGGCCCCACCCTAGACCCAGAGTCAGAATTCTCATTTCTAATAAAATCCCCAGGGATTCAGATGCAATAGAGGTTCTGGAAGCATTGCTTAAAACTAATCTTAAGAAAAATACAATGGGAGCAGGGACCGTTCGCGATGAACACTGTGACAAGTGGAAGGGATTTTTATTTGATTCAGAGGCATGGAAGATCTAGAATTGGGGGGGTGGGAATCCCCACCCAGTCCGAGGAAAACACTGAAGTAAGTCCCTCAATTGGGAAGCAACTGAGCAGCCAAACGAAACTCCTGTTCACTCTGGATTGCTAAGTGAACGCTGGACCTTGCAAGAAACCTAACCTAAAATACATTTGCAGAAATCATTGTTGTTTTGCAAGGCACCTGAGTGCGTGTGAGCCTTTGGAAGGGAAGCTGTGGTGAATGAATAGAAGCGGTACGTTTATATTTATTATATATTATCGTCAGAAACAGGGCACATCAAAAACTGCTTCAGACAAACTGTGACTCTGGGATAAATGGCGCCTTTCATGAAAACTAATCTTATAAAGCCTGAATTTTTCTCCAGTCTTGTAAATTTAATCTTGATAAGATATATTATCTAGACAGGAATGCTGACTTCACCTTAGGGTAGACACTTCCTTTTGTAAATGTGTCTTTAGACCCAGGAATATTTCCTAACAAACACACACAACTTGTCATTCAGACAACAAAAGCAATATTGAAAAGGTAAAACACCATGCTTTTGATTCAGTGAGAAAGCCCTGCTCAGAATTCTGTTGCTAAAACATTTTCAAACCTCATCTAAATATTCTAAAGCACCAGCAAAAAAGCACCAACAAAACAACAGTTAAAAGGATCAGTCTAATATGTGTTCCACTAATGTGTTTTCAGTAGACTTATGGAAAATGGCATTAAATCTCTATGCTGTGATTTGTGCCTTTCAAGTCTGTCTTTGAACTTTATCATAATTAAGAATACAAATTAACCAAATCAACATTTGTAAATTAAGCAAATTATTTTTTTCCTAAAGTTTATACTGAGTGTGATGGAATTTAAATTTTCAGTAAACAACTTAAATTCAAATCAAGTCTTTTCAAATGTTGACATCAAGGCATTACTGTGAGGCTGAGAAAATGACCTGGGAATATACAAGTCTGTTGTTGAGCATTCAGACTGTGTGCATTCTAATCCTAACTAGAGGCTTTGTTTGCATAGGAGGGAACCAAATTTGCTTAATTATGTATTTTTTTGTGTGTGCCTAGAAGTGTGATGACTAATAAACTATTCTGTAGGTAGACATTTTATTTCCAGTTTTCTGATAACATGTTTTAGCAATTTCATACTGATTAGTGCCTACAGGATGAAATGCAAACTAAACTAGGAAGAACCTTGGGTTAACATGGCTGCCCCACCTGGAGAATTAAAACTGAAAGAACCTGGGTAGAAGAAAAAGGAGGCTTTTCTACATTCTTTCACTCACCCAGAATCATTCACCAGAAGGGGAACACTCATTGACCCAGCTAATACCAAGCGAGCGGAATTGTAAAACCAGTCTCCTGTTAAGGTCAACACTGCCAAAGTCATAAAAGTGACCAGGATAGCAAAGTGGTATCTCAGAGCCCAGCGCCCATTCACTCATCCAGGGAGAAGGAAAGAAGCAAGATGGAGAAGATAGAATTTCTTCACCAAATCCTCCGCAGTCACAAACCTGCCTCACGTGTGTGGTCATGGCTACCCCAAGCAGGGGTGATGGCTCTGTCTCATCCTCAGGCCCCTGGGAAGTCTTACCATGCTACCGAACTGGTTTGCTTTGTTTTAATACGGAATGAAAGATCCACTTACATTGATAAAGGAATGAAATATAATTGTACACAATGCATTTGTTCCAAGAGACATTTATTTTGATACAGTAATCAAATGCTTTGAGTTGGTAGAGATTGTAATAGCAGATTTTCACATGTCCCTTCCAATGCGAGGGGTAAGCATTATATTTGATTTTGAGGGGACAGCTGACACTGTAGTCTCTTTTAAGTGCTCCAGAAACTAACAGAAATGCCAGTCTAAATTCTATACTATTTCCTTAAAGGTCAGATAATGTATAAACACCATCTAACAAGTACTTAGTAAATGCCAGGTGCTTGATGTCCATCATCTCTAATTTTACTAAAAGTTGGATGTCATATGAACAAATCTGCTCAGGGGAGTTAACTTGTTTGCCCCAAGTCACACAGCTCATAGGAAGCAGAAGTAACCACTGAACTCAGATTTGAGTAGAATACCCTGACTCTCCCCACATTACATCACTCTGCTTTAAGGAAGAGAGAGTAAAAAAGAAGAAGAGCATCCACACTAGGGCTGACTATGAAGAAATATCAGAACAGATTTTTATTAAGGAGGGTCATCATGGGACTAGAAATGGTGATTTTAAGAAATCAATACTTTTGAGCTGGGCGTGGTGGTGCACACCTGTAATCCCAGCACTCAGGAGGCTGAGGCAGGAGGATGGCTGTGAGTTAAAGACCAGCCTGGGCTACATAGTGAGTTCCAGGTCAATCTCAACTACATAGTGAAACCCTGTCTCAAAAATCACCCCCCAAAAAAAGAAATCAATACTTTGTCTTTACATTTTTCCCCCTTCAAAGAACCAACTACAGTATCAGATCTGTAGGGCTCTGGGAGAAGATCAATGAAAAAACTTCCAGTGGAAACATATTCATACAGAATAGCAATAGGTTAAAAGAAATCTATAGAACTAGACATTTTTTTCTTGTCGAGTCCTAGTCCATAGCTAATGTGAGTAATTCTTACCATTTTTGATGTGTAAATTATACACCACATACCTTAACCACTTACAAAATACAAGGCAACCGTTTTAACTCTGGTCACAGGGTTTTGTAACCATGACCACAACCTAAATTTGGAATATATTCATCACTGTAGGAAGAAACTTTATGCTTATTGTCATTTACTCCTCAACCTCACTCATCTACCCTCAACTGTAGAACCACTAATCTACCATGACCACAACCTAAATTTGGAATATATTTATCACTGTAGGAAGAAACTTTATGCTTATTGTCATTTACTCCTCAACCTCACTCATCTACCCTCAACTGTAGACAACCACTAATCTGCTTTCCGAAGCCACAGATGCTCTGAACATATTTTAAAAATAGGATTATGTGATCTTTTGTAATTAGCTTTTTTTACCTAGCACACCCTTTTCAAGGCTCAGGTGTATAGCATTATCAATATCCCTTTGTGATATGAATATAGCATATTTTATTCGGCCATTCACCAGTTGAGGGGTATCTGCGTTGTTTCCACTTTGGGGACATTATGAATGGTGTTGCTAGGCACATCCTTGTGCAAGATATTGTATGCACATACACTTTCATTTCTCTTGCATTTCTACCTAGAAGTGGACTTGCTATATCATACAGAAACTTTTTTGGGGATTGGGAATTGAACCCTGGGCCTTTTCACTGAGCTACATCCCCAGCACCACCAACCCCTCCCCACACTTTATGTTTAGAAAAGTAAATTTTTTTTTGTAATTTTTTTTTATTAGTACATATTTGCACTACATAAAAATGATACATTCATTGTGGGGAGTTTACGTATCTGCATATTACATCTCAGTACTTTTTAGATCCCCTTCCCCAGACCTTTATTTTCTTTTTTATTTTTGAGACAGAGTCTCACTAAGTTGTCCAAGCAAGATTCAAATTTGGTTTTATTTGCCTTTGCCTCTTGGAATGCTGGGACTACAGGCATGCACCACCACTCCCGCTTCATATGAAAACTTTATGTTAACCTTTACAGCCACTGTGAGACTGGTTTCTCCATGGCTGCACCATTTTACATTCCCAACAAAAACAAACAAAAGTTCCAATCCCATATTTTTGCCAACACTTATTATTTTCTATTTTATTATAGTTATCCAGGTATATATGAAGTAGTATCTCCTTATGGCTTTAATTTGGAAATCCCTAATGGCTAATGATGTTCTGCCTCTTAGCAGGAGCTTACTATTTGTATAGCTTCTTCAGAGCAATATCTGTCCCCTGTAATCTATTTAATAATCAAATGGGCAAATAAAATAACATTTCATAATCTCAGCACTTCAATTGCACATAAGTAATCAGATGACAGAGTCCTGAAAATGTGAAAGACATTAGTTCTTTCATGATTTAAAAACTGATCTTGATAAAATAGGAGTTAAGTAGCAACAGTAGAAGAGATTTCAGTGATATTCTTTTGCCTTTTTTTTTTTTGAAAAGTCAAGTAATGACTTTTATAATTTATAGCTGTGAAAATATTAGTTGAATCTGAGGAAAATGAGGTGCTTTTCCAGGGAAGAAATCCGTATAGGTTATGGGTGATGATCTGCCTGAATTCAGATTCTGCTTCAAGAGTGTGTTATTTGTAGGACTCGTTTCTACACCATAATTTCAAAATCTGCACAGTGGTCTAATTACCTCCTAGGGTATTTGATGAGCTGTCGCTAATGCACTTTGTACAATGCCTGCACATAACAAACTCTTGATGTGTGGTATGGGGCAGCTTTTGATATTAGTCCTAAGTTCCACACACATGGTGGTCATGGGACCCATAAAAGAAATATAAAACAGGAGCCTTGTTTCTCCTGACACTAAAAAAAGAAAACAATAGAGGGTGTAAGGAATCAGTTCATCGGTGAGGGCCCCGCCCCGTCTCAGTAGGTCTCAGAAAAAGATCAGTTAACCGAGGAGGTATCTTATCTGGTGTTATGGTTTGTGTTTAGATGTTCGCACAAGGCCTCAAGCTTTTCCGAGGTAGTTAAATCCAGACCCTCTGATTGACTCAGGGTGGGGTTAGGCCTGCAGGCACTAGTATTAAGGGCGGGAGTGCTATCCACTTTAAATAGATGAGCCTGAATAAGATAAAGAGGGCAGAGAGACCCTGTTAAGCCTCTCTTGTTGCTTTTGCTGTTTTCCACCTCCGTGAACTGAAGCTCTCGTTTCCCTTGTCACCTTGTGCGTGCCATATCTTTCTCCTCTACAAGGCCTGTTTGCCATTCCCGTCTTACAGCTGGTCAACTATGGGCTAAAACCTCTATAAACCCTAAGCCAACTAAACCCCTTCCTCTTGAACTTTGGATGTCACATATTTTGTCTCAATAAGAGAGAAAAATCACTAACACATCTGGCTGGTGTTTGAAGGCACACTATAAGATGTGTAAGGTCTGGGTATGGGAAGAAAACTGACACTTCTTTATGATTTTCCTTATGCAGGAAAGCTGTATTTTACACAAGAAGGAATATAACACAAAGTTAACAGTGGTGAAGGTAATCTTATGTTGAGAACCCCTCTCTGCCAGCTGATTCTTTTTGATTTAAGAGGTTTCAAGCTCCTGAAATCTTGTTTTAGACAAACCAATAAAATGGTATCAAGATCTTATCTAGCTTGAGCTTTTATGGCTTATACATTTCTATTTCCTATAGCTTTACTCAGTACAATAGAGAGCTTTTTTAAAATGTGTTTCCTTTATCCAGGCAAAGTTTAAAAACCCACCAGCAAAGTCTGAGGAAGTAGCTGCACTACTACTTATTATAATGTTAAATATAGGGTATCTTGTGCGTGCCTTTTTTTAAAGACAAGAGTCTCACTTTTTATTCTAGGTTGGCCTAGAATTCATTATGTAGCTGAGGCTGGCCTTGAATTTATAGAGATCCTCCTGCCTCAGCATCCTAAGTGCTGGGATTATCGGTATGTGCCACTACGCCTTGCTTCTTACATGCTTGTTTTATGAATGATATAGTCACTATTCACACACAACCCAGCCCTTCCTTGCTGCTTTCAAAAATGGTACACAACATGGTATAGTACCAGATCTTTCAAAATAAATAGATCAAAATATCACAACTCAATAAGTTCTCCTCTTCTATTGTTTTCCACATATCTATGTGTTTTTGACTCTGACTTCAGAAAATTATCCTACAAAATTATATGTACTGGGAAAAGCTTTTATGAAATTCTGCCAGCTCAAGTGGAAAATATTAAAGTAACATAAATCCTATATTTTGCCATAATTTAGAAACCACAATTGTGAATTACATTAAAAACCAATGTTAGCAATATCCTTCATTTATTGGAATTTGAGTTTTATTTAAGAACTCCTAATAAGTATGTTTTTCTTTAACTTGGCAAAATTGTATTAGTAAGTACTTTTTGGTCTCTATTGACAGATTTATATAAAATGAATCATTGTGTTTTAAAGAGTATTTACTTATATTTCCTCCTCAAATTTTTATTTAGGAGAGAAAAGAGGACACATTTTCTGTGTTTGAATCCATCATTGTGTAATTAATTTAAATTCAATACTCTGAGATTTTTCTGATATTGTAGCCAACAGCAACACGTAGCTATTGAGAGCTGAACTTGTCACTAGTGAGACAGACTGATTTTAAAATTTATTCAAATTTAATTAATTAGTTGGTACACATGGCATCTACCATAAAGGGCAGCACTGATATAAAAGACATGTTATTCTATGATTAGATATCATTTTAAGTAATGTTCAAACTCACAGATGCATGGACTAACTGAACAACTCCATCACTGTTTGCAATACTGGCAACATGAAGGGCCAGGGATTTAGCTCAGTGGTTCCGCGGCCTGCCTTGCAAGAGAGAAAGGACCCGAGTTCGATCCCTGGTACCAAAAAAAAAAAAAAAAAAAAAACACTGACAACATGAAAACTGGTAGTCAACCACTACTGCCTGTGTACTTGGATAGATTCTTATATAATATACATCATCCGAACACAGACAAAAGTATAACTAGCTCATTTTAATTCATTTTTCCACTAGCGGGTATTTACCTAATGCCCAGAATGTGACAACTGAGCACTGAGAGTAATGCAGAAGGATCAATCCTGTGCCCATTGATTTAAACTTTACTCAGTACTTGCCTTGTACCACGCAGTTTGAGAATATTCTTTATCCTGAAGGAGACAGTCCAGAAGGAGAGAGACCCCAAATTGGAGCAAAGAACACCATGGTACTGTAGTGTTACAGCAGAACGGTTATGGAAAATCTGACTCCATAAGAGACTAGAAAAGGTTTCCTACACAGAACCAGATTTTGACAATGGAGAGAATTAGTGAGGGTCAGTCCTGTGCAGTGAAAAGACTTGTATGAGTCAAGACATTGGAATGAATCAGAATGGAGAAAGGAGAAAATTAAATATTTGGGCTGGTGATTTGAGGAATTTAAAGTTGTCAAAGAAGATAAGACAAGGCCCAGATATCTAGTGTCTCACGCATTGCATGTTATGCTGAAAGTTACAGGAAGTAAATGAAGGATTTTAGGGAGCAAAATAATGAGTTTGGATTGACATTCAAGAAAGATCTGTCTGAAGACCAATTATGGAAAAGCATGCAGGAATCCAGGTGGAAAACATCTCCACGGTTCTGAGTAATCCACACATGAAACCCTCATGGGATCTAAAAGAAGACAGCTTTGTATTTCTGTGATTATGACAATCAGCAGCTCTACCATATAAAAGCCAGTAACTAAAAAAAAGTAAAAATAAATAAAAACAATTCACTGCTTAGGAAATCTACATGCAAAACACATCCTTTTGCAGAGACTATGGATTTGGAAATGCATGTAGAATTGATATTATTGACTTAACAAGACAAACTTTCAGTAGATCTATAGTAATAAGAAAAGACACACAGTTGTAAGAATCAGAAATGGGGAGATCTCACTGGCAGTTACCTCGCCTTCACCATCGTTTCTCTAATAGAAGTCCAATATCTAGCATAGTACCATGTACTCAAGAAACATTTGTTAATATTTATGAATACTATCTATAAATGAAGGCATCAGAAAAACAAGACAGAAGAATTAGGCGAATGTTTAGATGAATAATTTACCACAGTAGTCCCCAAAGGCCCCAGTACATTATAACCCAACAGAGAGGACCTCTGGGGTAGTTTAGTCGAACAGGCAGGCACTGCGTCAGACTTGACTCTGAAGCTTACAGTATCAGCTGTCTCCAAATAAGACACTTATCCACGGCAAAGCTGGCTTTTTGGAAATGTCTAATAAAGAAAGTGAAAAATATCAATCCCCTTTCTTAAGGAATATCATCATTTCATTCCTATTGAACAATGTCATCCACATAATTAATCTTTTATGGCTGAAAGTAAAGATAAACCACATCCAACCAGGGCCTATGGAGAGTAGCGTTCATGCCTGACTACATATCAGAATCTCTTGTAAGCTTGTGAAATCAAGGATCCTTGCGTCCCATCCCCCGAGATTCAAATTCTAGTTAGTATAAAGGTGTTGGTATGTACTAAGAATTTGTTTATTTATTATTTAAAAAGTCCATCGCACCCACCTGCCATCCTTATCAGCATTCTGGAGGCTGAAGCAGTAGGATCACACATTGCAAAGCAGCTTGGGCAATTTAGCAAGATGCAGGCTGAGGCTGTAGCTCAATGCAAAGGCAGTGGGTTCGATACTCAGTAGTGCATTGCTTAATTAATTTGCAATCCCAGCCACACTGGACATTAGAAATATGTAATTGTCCTAAATGGATTCTGTTTGCTTGCACAGAAGGTAAAATTTACATGTAATCTGCTTGCAGTGGTCAGAAGCCTCCCCAGACCCTCCCTAACAACAGGCTCCTAGCTCCATGCTGGCTAACCCTAACCCTAACAAACAGCTTGTGAGAATGGCTACATAGGTGCTGCCCTTTACATTTGCTAATGATTGTTTGTAAGGGAAGTTTTGAGGTCTTGCTGGGAAAGCAAGACTTCCTTCTCCCTGAACCCACTTAGTCTTCATTTTCTAATTAATGTCTTATCAAACTGTTATGGTTAAATATGCCAACAGTGAGAACAAAAGAGCTCTTCCTGATATTTAATCTTTTCTCTCTCATTCTCCCCCTACTTTACTTAACTCAAAGAGAAGAGCATCATTTTTGTCCCAAATTCATGCTGCAAACACTGAGACCATTTTTCCAGAATGCTTCCCAGGGCCTTTCTGTGCACAAAAGGGGGATGAGACTGGATTCTGCTCCAGCAACTGGCAATATCTTTGAACATTTTGACAACAAAATCTAATTGTAGCTAGGATTCGAAGTACTAGAAGCACACAGAACCACAGTTACTGTCACACGTGTCTCTGTTGTCCCTTCCTCAGTCACTGTTAAGTGTATTTATCAAGGTGCACCAGACTCAGTTTTATCACGACAGACACATCGATTTGAACCAGATCATCCTCGACATACACTTTATACCTTCTTTAAAACAAAGAAGCAAAGAAAATACCCACACTTCATACATTTTCCACTTGCGAAAAAGGGACAGCTGAATTGTGCATTCTTCCTCAAGACAATTAAACTTCACTGTTTTGAATTTTTGAGGCACCGCCTTCCTACACAGTTCAGGCTGGCTTTGAACTCACCATGTAGCCCAGGCTGGCCAGGAACCTGCCTCAGCCTCCTGAGTGCTGCCATGATAGGTGTGGCACTATAGCTGGCTACTCGAGCAACTTAACTTTTAAAATAATAATAATTTTTAAAATCATTAAAAGGTACAGCATAACTATCAGGAATGGCAGCAAATGTCCACGGAATGAATGAAATGTACAACAGTGCTCTTAATGGTAGAACAACTGAGATGCGATATCCGTCAACAGAAAGGTGGATACATTATGTTGTAGTCATACAAAAGAATGAAAGTGGAGTGTCACAGCTATGTTTAGTACTATAGTCGTGTCACAAACATGTTGAGTCAAAAAAGCCAAGCACAAAAACCTTATATGGGATAATTTCATGCCCAAAATAGGGCATAGTAATCTAGGATGTAACAAGTTAGGGCTCTGGCTACTTCTGAGAAAAAAGGAAGGGATACTTTTTGGAAAGAGCCCAGGGACCTTGGGGCCTTAAAATAGGTGGGAGTTAACACAGTGTGTTAACTTGTGACGTTTAACTGTACATTTGCAATTTGTATTCTTTTCAGTATGTTGTTATAGTTTCACAAAAACTGTAGATAACTGCTTTGAAGTTCATTTATTTCAACTAGTCATTTAATTGCATTAGCCTTGAATCAATGCTGGGATATTTTGAAAAATAAGACAGCATAGACAGTTTAGATTAATGAGACACCTGCTACCACTTTAAAACAAGTGTTGTCAAATAAATCTAATCAGCAAATGGTTTCTGGAGGTCACAGAAAACATTAAAACAGTGCTACACAGAATATATTTAAAATTCAAAATTTAGTAATTCTTTTTTTGGCTAGTAAAAAGGAAATGAAAGTAGGATTTCTTCAGGAAAAGAGTTATGTTGATGAATTGTTCACATCTTTTGCTTCTCCAGACTGCTTTCTGAACATCCTTTGGTCAGGGAAACAGTGCTTGGGGTGATGAATGGAATTAGAGCTCAATAGTAACCTCTTCAAACTGCTTAAATGAAGGTTACAATGTTCACAAAATTAGAAAGAATTGCTTGGGTTTTTGTTCCGTCTGCACCCATAATTTTCAACAGAGCTTTCTGTTTTGAAGGGAATAATCCTCTCTGATGACTGCGTAGTCACTAGAACATGGGATCCTGAGCCCTTGAGGATATGAAGTTTTACTTTCATTTCTTATTAATTTAAATATGAATACAAACGAGCACATATGCCTTCTTGTTGCTCTGTTGGAGAGAGTAAGTCTTTTTTCTTTTTAATTTTTTTTTACTTTTTGAGACAGGGCCTCATGCAGTTCAGAAGGCCTTGAACTCACTATGGAGACCAAGCTGGCCTCGAATTTGTGATCATCTTCCCGCCTCAGCTTCCCAAGTGCTGGGATTAGAGGCATGCAGCGCCAGGCCTGGCGGGACAGCGTAGTCAGATCTTCTCTTGTGAAGTCTCTGAAATGATGACACTATTGAAATGACTGGAGTCAAGCAAGGACTGACTGGGAAGATTTCCTGGAAGATGAAGAAGGTAGTGTAGTTTATTAGCTTGTGCAGTTACCGGAAGGAAACAGATTCCTTTGGAAAGCTGATAAAGTCTTATGGAATTTCAAAGTCTTTAGAAATATTAAATGGATCTCCAGCAAAGAAGATGACTTTAGAAAATTAAAGTTACTAAAAAAAAAAAAAAAAAAAAAAAAAAAAAAAAAAAAAAAAAGTTAAACTTACTGCAACTAGCAAATTTAAAAAAACTAAATTGAGGAACAGAAAGAATGGTCCCAAACAACAGAGCAACAGGTCAGGAATGTAGCTAAGTAACTACCTTTTGATCTTAGTTTAGTAAACACTTCTGGGTAAATTGTTACTTATACCAAGGTATCAGGGCTTTGGACAAAACATCTTAAGCATATAAGAAGATACCATTTAAATTTTTCCCTCGATAGATTATGTCTTGAGCTGAGGAAAAATGCAATTTTATGACATTTTATTTGTTATGCACGAAATCAATCTTTTTCAACAAGGTCAGCGAGACATGTTGCAATAATTCACATTTCACCTATTTCTGTGGGGCAGTCTACACATCCTCATGACCAACCCACAAGTGTTGCTGTTACCTCCCAAATGATTTAGAATACAGTGGCAATAACAGGACAGTACCCTTTCAAACCATTTTTATGATTTCTGGGGAAGTGCTATAATTCACATGCTATCTAACAGTAAGATTGATGTTCCAACTGTGTTTGAAGGATTATAGCTGTAACAGATTATAGCTATATTGAAGGAGTTTCTTGTAATTTTTTTCCCTCGTTGAAAACCACTGTTTCCCCTCAGAAAGCAGAAATGTCCTGAACTTTCCATCTTTGACATTTAAGAAACATTTGCTTCACACGCACACACAAGTTGGGTTAAACATAAAATCAAATCTTAGTTAAAAATCTTATTTCTTCATCTCTGGGCTTGTCCTATATCTCTCTTTTTCTCTCTTATTGGTATTTATGCAATTAAGCTGGATCTTAGACTCAAAATGGAAAAGAAGCTTGACAGCGTCTGAGTAGAGAAGTCACTTTGAGAAATTATTATTGCCCAACCACATTATAATTGTATTTTAGCTATGCTAGAGTACTGGAATATATCTGGCTCATCAAAATTGTCACCTCGATTTAAGTACTTCCATTGATAGCAGAATAATTAGTCTAATTTCAACTTACATTTGGATTCCTAATCTTTTTTTTTTTTTTTTTACTATTTATCTTTTGTTACCGGAGATCGAACTCGGGTCCTTGTGCTTGCCAGGCAACTGCCAGAACCACTGAGTTAAATCCCTGGCCCTGGATTCCTAATCTTTTAATATCTTTAAGGTTACACTGTTCAGCAGTTTTTAAAGGTAAGTTATTCTTCAGAAATCTACTTATCATTCACCAGCCAATGTAATCCCATGTAGTAAAAACTTCCAAATTCCTCTTAAATCAAAGGTCATGTATGAGTAGGGGCCCCGAAATTCAATACCCCTCGTGTTCTTTCAAAAGCAGAGAAGAGACATAGACAAACACAGACTGGCAAGTGTATGGAGGCAAAATTAAGAGTGATGAATTCATAAGCAAGGCAATATCAGGGATTCTTGGCTCAAACCAGAAACGGGGAGAAGCATGGAATAGATCGTTTCCTAGAGACTTTGAGGGAGCGTGGTCCTGACAGCATCTCGATCTTAAAATTTTAGCCTTCAGAACTTTGAGAGACTATCTTTCAGCTTTAAACTTTCCCGGTCTGTGTTCACTTGTTACAGCTGTTCTAGGAAACGAATACAATCACCAGCAAGGGAATGGCAATTTGACTGTCATCTAACAACTGTGGAATCTAAATGGCAGGTCCTCCTTCACAGGCCAAGTAAAAATACCTACTGACTTAGACTTGTTTACCTAGGTTTCTTACTTAAGAATAAGAAAAAATGTGTATGTTTGTACATCATAAAACATACTTTAGAAGTTCCCTGATTAAACTTCTAAATATATACACAGAAAGGAAGTAAATTATTCTACACACACACACGAAAACCTCTGAATGCCACACAGAAGAGTTACCAAGTAAACAGGTAAAAAGATAAGAAGTCTAAACAAATACTACCTGTATAAAACCACAAAGACAACACTAATTTGGTAGTAAGAAAAATTGAATAAAGCAATGGACTATAATACAGCTAAGAGATTTAAAGACGTAATCACAGTTTAACTGTTCAGTGCTCTTCAGTTCTAAGGTACAAATACTGATTAAGTTGAACTTTAGTTGATTTTAAAATCCATGTTGCATTTAAAAATATTAATCATTGAAAGAACCGATTGAGTTACAAAGGTGGACAGAGCAGTAGAGAGAAATGCTAGACTATAAACAATAAAGTAGGTATAAAATGAACATAATTAGAAAGAAAGTAGGCTCAGTATAAGGCTGAAAAATAGATTTAAGTAAGGCTGACACCTAATCTCAGAGTTTTAGCTTCCAGAACTGTAAGAAAAAAAAAATTCTGTTGTTTAAGCCATCTAATCTATTCTTTTTTTTTTTTTTT
>NW_022900932.1:35624050-35666415 GCF_012274545.1 Fukomys damarensis
CACCTAATCTCAGAGTTTTAGCTTCCAGAACTGTAAGAAAAAAAAAATTCTGTTGTTTAAGCCATCTAATCTATTCTTTTTTTTTTTTTTTCTATCAGGGATTGAACTCAGGACCTTGCACTTGTAAGGCAGGTAGCAGAGCTAAATCCCCAACCCCTACTCTATTCAATTTTGTGATAGCAGCCCAGTTAGCTAATACATGATGGGGTAATATTTAGTTATTTAACATTGGTAGGGTGAAAAAAGTATGTAGAATACAATCCCAATTTTTAAAAGTTGAGATGATAAAATTCTTACAGATCAAATTAAATATATATATATTTTTAAATGTACTTTAAAATAATGTCTCACACAGTATTATTTTGAGTACACACGGAAGCATGGGAGCCCTTCATTCTAAAGTGACCTTCAATTACCTTGGGAATAGAGTAAGATTAAGAAATATAACTAATGGCTCTTTAGGTGTATTGAGGTATGCAATAAAAGGTTAGGATCATTTGAGGAGACATTATGATTCTCTTTGAAATTACTCTAATAGTCAAGTTTCTTCTAAAATATACATCAAAAATTCTTAGTTTGAGATGAAATTGTCCTTACAATTACAGAAGATACAACTCTCACACTTCTTTAAGGCCTTACTACACACTGAACACCAGCTAGATCCTTCACATGCTTCTGTGTTTAACCCTTACCATACCATCATAGAGGACATGTAACTGCTTTGTCATTGCAAGGACTGGACGACTAAAAGATTGAAGAATTCTGTCTTACTTATTTTTCTCACTGCTGAGACAAAATACCTGACATGCAAAGTTAAAGGAAGGAAGGTTTATTTAGCTCACAGTTTGTGGAGGTTTCAGTTAATCGTTGATCTTGATTTTGATCTTGATCTTGGGTACTCTATCCTGTATATCTACCCACATTAACACCTATATATTGTTTCTTTTGAAATAATTTTAAATTTACAAAAGAGTTGCAAAATGAATACAGGTACTTTACATATGTGCTATATCCAGCTATCCCTAATGTTAACATCTTATATCCCCATATTAACATGCTTAATCAAGGAAATTAACATTAATGAATGTTCCTAATATATAGTCTTATAAGAATTTTTCCATTTGTTCAATTAATGTTCTTTTCTTTGTCAGGAGTCACAGTAGAATCTCACAGAGCCTGAATTCAGTTGTCAAGTTGACTTGATCTCTTCTAATCTGTGATAGTTCTGCAGCACTTTTTGTCTTTTGTGACTGTGGTTTTTTTTTTTGTTTTGTTTTGTTTTTGAGACAGGTTCTATGTATTTCAGGCTGGCCTTGAACTCACATAAACACTCCCGGCTCAGTCACCTGAGTGCTGGGATTACAGTCATGTGCCACCATGCCCAGCGACTGAGACATTTTTTAAGTAAACTGGTCAGTTGTATTGAAATGCCTCTCAGTTTAGTTTTGTCTATTGTTTTCTTTAAATTTGACTCAAGTAATGGATTTTTTCCAAAAATAGTATAGAAAAAATAGTATAGAAATGTCCTCAGTGTATCCTATCAGGAGTTATATGATGTTGATATTTTTTACTAGTTGTGATTTTAATTTCAACATTTTGCTGAAGGTAGTATCTGCCAGTTTTCTATTGTAAAAGTACTAAAAAATATCTTCTGATGGAGGTATATGTGAGACCGTAAAAATGTCCTTTTCTTTTTTGAGACAGTCTCACTATGTAGTTCACGCATGCTTCAAACTCACTATGTAGCTAAGACTGGGGCCTCAAGCTTATGGTGATCTTCTCGTTCAGGCTCTGGAAGGTTGAAGAAAATACCTTTTTAAAAATATACCTTTATGGATGGGGATTTAGCTCAGTGGTTCTGCTGCCTGCCTCACAAATGCAAGGTCGCAAGTTCAATCCCAGGTATCTACCCCCACAAAATAAATAAATAAAATATACCTTTATATTTGCTGGGTGCGGTGGCATATACATATAATCCCAGTGCTTGGGAGGCTGAGGCAGGAGTACTGCTGCAAGTCTGAGGCTAGCCTGGGTTTCATAAAAGCAAACAAAATATTGTATATATAGACATAAACAAGTAGATATAGTTATATTTATAGTTTTGCCCAGTAATTTTAGTAACTATTGCTGATTCTAATCAGCAATAAATATTGCTATGATTTGTCAAATTTTATTTCTCTCATTCCTTTTACATTTATTAATGAGAATTATACTGAAAGACTGTGCTCTCTCTCTTTTTTTGCCTTCCTCATAATGTCGGGAATTATTTATTGATATTGGAATAGATTCATTGAGACAGGCATGGTAGTGCATGCCTACAATCCTAGCACTCAGGAGGCTGAGACAGGAGGATTGGCTTAAGTTGGAGGTCAGCTTAGGCAAGATATTTAGTTCAAGATCATCCTGGTCTAATAGGTAAGATTCTGTTTCAAAAAAGCAACGGCAAAAATAAAGAGAGATTAATTGATATTTACTTTAATTATAGTTTCTAATTTTATTTTTTCCAAGATTTGGTTATACTTCTTTCACCTGGCTTCTGGGTCATGCTACTCTATCATTGTGTATCCGTCACTGTATGTAAATATAAAAAGCACTTCCTAGTGGTTTAGCAATAAAGGAGATTTCAGGCTCATCTTTTACTTTCCTTGCTTCAGGACTGAATCAACTATTTTTCTAATGAACCCTGTTCCTTTGTATTGAAAGACAGGCAGAATGGTATTGAGAAAGCAATATCAAGGTGCCAAGTGTGTTCATTACTATAACAGCGTATTTGAAGAAATGAAATTAAAAATCTTACCTTTTCAAAAAACATTCAGGGCTCATAATAAAAGAAGTGACAGAATGACATCTGTCAATGTACACAGAGCAGAATCCATCCATTTGTAACTTTTGGTTGAATACAATGACCACATGTGCGTGCCGACCATAAAGGCCCAGAAACACTGGGCATTCTGCTCCTGCCACTTGGCTTGTTTAAACAAATCATGGTATCTGGTTCTTGCTCACAGATCATTTCTATAGACTGAGAATAATACCCTCTATGCTTACAAAAATATACTCAAGTCATAGACTATAACAAGTGGTATAAAAACTGGCAATGAGACTAACACTCATCACTCTATGTAGTTCCCAATCAGCTCTAAGTCAGAAGACGGAATGCCAATTTAGACTCATTAACCTTCCTGACTTACTTCCTTCAGCGGAACATAAATAAATTTCACTCTTCGTTGAAGTTTCCTGCTCCAGTTTTCAGCTCCAGCTCACTAGCTGTAAGCACAATGAGCTCCTTTTCCAATAGCTACAAGCAGGAGAATGAAAGCAGATTTGAAATTTAAATGACCACGGGCAATGTGTTGACCTAATTTTTTTGTCAGTGATTTAAGAGGCATTCAGTGGATATAGGCAGGAACAAAAAAGAGAGCTGGAAAATTCTCCCCAGGAATGATCTCAAGCAACTGTAGAACCAGATTTTGTGTGCAAGTCCCTGCTCATAACTCAGCAGTATTTTCATCTCAGGAAAATCAACAGGACCTCTGCATTATGAACATAGTATTGAACTCAAACTAGTGTTTAAAGCTGTGCTCCACACCGCTGGCAGAACGCTCAGATGGCAGGCAGGACACCGATCAACTCCACGTCTAGGCTCATCCACCACCAGTCTGGAGCCGACTCTGCATTGTTTCCCCTCTGCGTGGGACGACTGAAGTGCCAGCTAAACAATGGACTTCTTCATTGAACAAGGCAAAATGCTGAAATAGTAGATTCAACGTGGTTGACTGAATGAAGAGTCACATCATAGAAGCTGTGGAAAGATCCACTGAGAAGGAAGGACCTTGACGATCCAACGTCGCTGAGTAGAGGAAGAGTCATGTTGGAAAGACTCAAAAATATCAACAAGAAACACAGAGGAGAGAGGACAAGATGGTACAACAGTGAATTCCAGCAGCTCAGCTTCTCCAGGACAAGGTGTCTGAAGTCTGGAATTGCAGACAGTGGGAACAATGAGTTTCCGATTCCAGAGCAAACTTTCAGTCGAGAGTCTGCATGACAAGTGCCCCAGGACATAGTGGCACAGAGCTTCGAGCCTGGAAGTTATTGTGGGAAAGGGCAAGGCGTTTGAGCTGCAATCACAGAGCAAGTGTTCCTAATCCGAGAACTGAGAGAAGAAGAAAATCTGCAAAAATGCCTGCAATCTGGCAGAAACAGGTCCTGAGTTAACTTCGGTTTTGCAGGGCAGGGATCATAGGAGTGATTGGGGTGTGAACACTCACACTACCTGGCAAAGAAGGTACTTGGGAATCACATATGCAATGGCTCATTGGAATTTCTTTTTCTTTTTTTAGGGTCTCACTGTGTAGTTGAGATTGACCTGGAACTCATTATGTAGCCCAGGCTGGTCTCAAACTCACAGCAATCCTCCTGCCTCAGCCTCCCAAGTGCTGGGATTACAGGTGTGTGCCACCACGCCCAGCTCATTGGAATTTCTAATTTGTATCCCCATCAAGACATCTTACTGGTTTAAATTTATGTGTGTTTTTTGAGTTATTTAGTTATGTTATTTTATGACTTCTTGTGTATGCCAGGTGCATTCTTGTATATTCATTCTTTCATTTGCTCTAATTTAATAGCTGTCTATATTTTCTCCATCTAGAGAATAGACAAAAGTGGAAGAGTAGCTGCAAGAACTATCATATAGAAATGTTGTAAGATTGATTCTGTGCATGCTGTATAAATCGAAGCAATCCCTGCAGCAAAACAGGGACAGAGTCAAAAAGTACAAAAAAAAAGGTCCAGGTATTTAGCTCAGTGGTTCTGCCACCTGCCTCGCAAGCACAAGGATCCAAGTTTGATCCCCAGTACCAAAAAAAAAAAAAAAAGTTTATGTTTAATAATGGTGATCAATTGATTAAATAGTAAGTTCCCGGGCTGGGGATTTGGCTCAGTGGTTCCACCGCTTATCTCACAAGCACAAGGACCCAAGTTCGATCCCCGGTACCAAAAAAAAAAAAAAAAAAAAAAAAAAAAAAAAAAAAAAAAAGCTCCACATAACCTCATACTGTCCACACTTCTCTATTCCTCAACCTATAGGATATCTCTCCCCCAAGAAAGGGAGGAGAAAAAAGAGGGGAATAAATATAATTTACTACATTCGTATGTCTAATATATGGATGTTCAAACAAATAAATACAGATACAAAAAGGAGAATGGGGAAATAAGGAAATAGAAGACCTCCTAACTCCCCCAACTCCCCCAAGCCAGAGCAAGAGATGATGAATGGCAGAAAACAAATACCAGATAAGAGAAATTTATGTAAAGTTCATAGTAGGGATGAAGAAAATAGATGAGTTCAAAGAGGAAATGAAGCAAAAGTTTACACCAATTACACTCAATATGCCCATGGTGAATTTTGAGGAAATAAGCAAAAAACTGGACAAACTAATCAAAACAGTTCAAACTTTGAACGACAGATTCAACAAAAATATGTAACCTTCAAAAAGATGTCAGACAGAAATACCTGAAATACAAATAGTATACAATTCATATATTCCAGAAATGATCAATGTGAAGACAGTGTCTGATATTGATAGAGAATCTCAATAAAGAGCTCAAAGAAGCCAAAAAGAAAATAAGAGAACAAGAGAAGACTACCCAGAAGCTACCAGATGACAGCAAGAACAATCGAAGGTTAATCAGAGTCAGAGAAAATCTAGAAAATTGCACAGATGGACTCACCAACATGCTCACAGAAATTGTGGAAGAAAATGTACCAAATGTAAGAAAAGATTTAAAAATACATTTAAATGATGCTTATAGAATTCCAATTATGATGAAAAGAGAAGTTCATCAAGGCATATCCTTATTAAATCTGCAGACATCCAGGTTAAAAAAAAAAATCCAGAATTTTAAAGGCAGCCAGAGAAAAACAAAAAAAACCACAAAGGTAAACCAATTAGAATTATAGCAGACTTCTCAGCACAAACCCTAAAGACCAGAAGAGCTTGGGAGTGAAGTATTTTAAATGCTAAGAACAAATGACTTCAAACTCAGATTAGTTACCTAGCAAAGCTATCCTTCAAAAGAGGTTGAGAATTAAGGTATCTCCATGAAAAAGACCAGCTCAGAAAATATATGAATACTAAACTAGCTCTAGAAAAAATACTCAGGAATATTCTCAACAGAAACAATGGATGGGACACAACTAATAACATAGAGGAAACTAGTGAAGTCAATGGATAAACAGCAACAAAAAACACATGTAAAGTGCTTTTACATGTAAGTGAAACAAATGATACACCTACGGATAAAGAAGGTAATAATTGATAATGTGAAATAGGAAGAAAGGGTACTAAGGGGTAGGGGAAGTGGGAGTGGTGGGGGAATGGAAGAAGGGAAAGGAAAAAATATGAGATAAGAAATAAATGTGAACAAGCTTTGGCAAATAGGGAGGGGTGGAGGGGTTGAAGGGAGGGCAGGGGAATGGGGAAAAAATAAGCACCAAGATACATCATGTAAAGGTACAGTTCCCAATGATGAATGTAAAAATGTATTGTATACCTAAAATGTACTAAGAAAAGAATTTTAGAGAAAAAAAGAAGGTAATGATAGTAAATAGATAAGATATCTAATATCTCTCAATGTTAACAGCCTCAACTCTTCAAAGACATAGACTAGCGGACTGGATCATCTGTTGGATTCAAGAAACTCATGTAATAAAAAATTTACTAAAAAGTAAATGATGGAAAACAAAATTCCATGCTCCATGACCCCCAAAAAAGCATGAGTATCAATTCTAATATCAGACCTGGTAAATTTCTGTTATAACTAACAGATTCAAAGAGACAAAGATGATCACTATATATTAGTTAAAGGAAAAATCCAAAAAGAAGAGATAACATTGATAAACATATATACACCAAATACAGGAGCACCTGTCTTCATGACACAAAAACTGCTGAAATTAAATGATCAAAGAGACATTAAGGAACCATAGTAGGGGATTTTAACACCCCCCCTCACAGATGGATCAACTAAACAAAAACCAATAAAGAAATTTCAGATCTGAAACACACTCCTGAACATATGCACTTAATAGATACCTATAGAGTATTTCACCTCTATACAACAGAGTATACATTCTTTTCAGTGGCACATGGTACTTATTCCAAAATAGACCATGTACTAGTACACAATTTCTGCTGGAGTAAATATGAAGGAATTGAAATCACCCCATGCATACTATATAACCACTGTGCAATGAAAATAGGAATCAATGACAGAAGAATTCTGGAAAAGTCAAGATCTCCTGGAATAGTAATAACATACTTCTAAATAACCATTGGGTCACAGAAGAAACTAAAGAAGAAATTAAAAAATTTCTGGAAATCAATGACAATGACCATACAGCTCAATGAATCCTCTGGGACACTTTGAAAGCCGTCATAAAAGGAAAATTCATTGTAATCAATCCTCACATTAGGAAAATAGAGCAGGCCCAAATAAATAACCTGATGAGAAATCTTAAGGTACTTGAGAAACAACAACAAAACAGCCCCAAACTGAAAGTAAGGAGGAAAATTATTATTATTATTTTTTGGTACCAGGGATTGAACTTGGGTCCTTGCTCTTGCAAGGCAGGTGGGTGAACCACTTAGCTAAATTCCTGGCCCTAAGGAGGGAAATTATAAAGATGAGACTGGAAATCAATGAAATTGAGACAAAAAATGTATAAAAAATTAATGAATTGAAGAGCTGGTTCTTTGAAAAAAATAAATGAAACAGTTAAGCCTTTAGCAAGACACACCAAGAGAAAGAGAGAAAGACATATATTAATGCAATTAGAAATGACAAAGGTTATGGGCCGGGGATTTAGCTCAGTGGTTCCACCACCTGCCTCGCAAGCTCAAAGAGGCAACTTTGAGTTCGATCCCCAGTACCGCCCCCAAAAAAAGAAATCTAGAAGATAGTAACTATTCTGAAAAATTATATTCCAACAGATTAGCAAATGTTGAAGAAGTGGACAGATTCCTAGACATATACAAACTATAAAAATTAACTCAAGAAAACATAAATATGCTTAACAACCCAGTAACAAGATATAAAATAGACTCAGTAATAAAGAATCTATCAAAAAACAAAACAAACAAACAAACAAAAAAAGCCCAGGACCTGATGGATTCCTGGCTGAATTCTACAAAACCTTTAAAGATATATGTCACCAACACTTTTCAAACTTCAAAGAAATTGAAAGGAATGGATTGTTCCCAAATTCATTTATGGAAGCCATTATCACTCGATCCCCAAACCAGATAAACACCTAACTAAAAAAGAGAATTACAGGCTAGTCTCTTTAAGGAACATTAGTTCAAAAATTGTCAACAAGATATTTGCAAATAGAATGCAGCAAATTATCAAAAAGATTATACATCATGATTAAGTAAGTTTCATCCCAGAGATGCAAGGGTGGTTCAACATACATAAGTCTATAAATGTAATACATCATATAAACAGGAGTAAGGTCAAAACACACTTGGATGAAGGGGGTGAAGGGAGGACAGAGGTATGGGGAAAAAAACAAGAACCAATATATATCATGTAAAGATACAAGATCCTAATGATAAATGTAACTGTATTGTTTACTTTAAATGTACCAATAAATTTAATGGGGAAAAAAACACACACAAAAAAAACCCCAAAACAGAAACAAAACACACTTGGTCATATCAATAGATACAGAAAAAGCTTTCATCAAAATCCAATAGCCCTTCATGATACAAACCCTGAAAAATACAGGTATAGAAGGACGATTCCTTCTATATAAAGGCTATTTATGACAAACCAATAGCCAGCATCATACTAAATTGGGAAAAACTAAAATCAGAAACAAGACAAGGATATCTACTATCACCCCTTTTATTTAACACAGTACCTGAAACATTAGTCAGAACAATTGGGCAAGAGAAAGAAATAAAAAGGACACATATAGGAAAAGAAAAACTCAAATTACTATTATTTGCAGATGTGATGACATTGTACATAGAAGATCCAAACGACTCCACCAAAAAACTATTAGAATTAATAACTAGGTTTAGCAGAGTAACATGATACAAATCAACACACAAAATTCATTGGCATTTGTGTATCCCAGCAATGAACAGGATGAGAAAGAAATTCTAAAACAATAGCATTCATAACTGCTTCAAGAAAAATGAAATATAGAGGAATAAACCTAACCAAGGAAGTGAAAGACCTCTGCAAAGGAAACTACAATACTCTAAAGAAGAAGACTGAGGAGGACATTAGAAAATGGAAAGATATCCCTTGCTTGCAGATAGGCAGAACCAGTACTATCAAATGTCCATACTTCTAAAACTTTTATACAGATTCAATACAGTCCCAATCAAAATGCCAACAGTACACTTTACAGATCTAGAGAAAACAATCCTAAAATTCATATGAAACCAGAAGAGACCCCCAAATAGCAAAAGAATTTTGGGTAATAAAAGCAAAGCAGGGGACATAGCAATGTCAGACTTCAAGCTATGCTGCAAATCTATAGTGATAAAAAAATGGTATGACACTGGAAGAAAAACAGACATGTGGGTTAATGGAACAGAACAGAGGATACAGAAACTTCCCAAGGAATATTAAATATTTGATCTTTGACAAAGGATCCAAAAGTGTCTGTTGGAGGAAAGATAGCCTATTCAACAAGTGGTATAGGGAAAACCGGTTTTCTGTTTGTAGAAGAGTGAAACTGGACCCTTATCTCTGGCCATGCACTAAATTAAAATAAAAATAGATCAAAGATCTGAACATTAAAACAGAAACATTAAACATTCTGAAAGATAAAACGGGTAAAACACTTGAAGACATAGTTGTAGGAAAGGATTTTCTAAACAGAACCTCAGCTGCACAAGAAATAGCAGCAAGAATGAACAGATGGGATCATATCAGACTAAAAAGCTTCTTTTTACAGCAAAAGAATCAATCAGTAGAGTGAAGAGAAAACCTACAGAATGGGAAAAAAAATTTTTGCTAGCTACCCCTCAGAGTACTAATATCTAAAACATATAAATAACTCCAAAAAAGTAAACCACCCTAAATTAAAGATCCAGTCAAGAAATGGGCTAGAGAAATGAACAGACACTTCACAGAAAGAAATACAAATGGTTAACAAATTTATGAAAAAAATGTTCAACATCTCTGATGATTAGAGAAATGCAAATTAAAACAACACTGGTGCAAGATCCCGATGTAACTGTACTGTATACCTAAAAAGTGCCAATAAACTCAATGAAAAAAAAAACCCATTAAGATTCCTTCTTTTTTAATTCATTAATTTTATTGGTGCATTTAATGTATTAAATGTAGTGACATTCATCATTGGAAATTTGCATCTTTCCATAATCCATCTTGGTTCTTATTTTTTCCCCACTCCTGTGCCCTCCTTTGAACCCCACCATCCCTCCCTATCTACAAAGACTTTATTTCCCTTTTTCTTTTTCTTATGTTAATTCCATTCCCATCTTTATTTCCCCCTCCTTCCCCTCCCCCTTTGCACCTTTTCATCCTGTAAGATTCCTTCTTACTCTGGAAAGAATGGCTATTATCAAGACATCAACCAATAACAAAGCTGGTGTGGCTGTGGCAGACAAGGAGCATTGTGCCTTAGTGGTGCAAATGCAAGCTAGTATCTCCGTTATGGAAATCAGTATGGAGATTTCTCAAAGAGTTGCGAGCCAACTCTTCCTCCCCTAGGTATCTTCCCCCAAGAGTTTAAAGCACACTGCAGTTGGTAAGAGCTAAATCCTGGAAGCAGCCCATATAACCATCAAGGGATAATTGAATAAAGAAAATGTGCTAACTATATGCAATGGAATACTACTCTGCTATAAAGAATGATAAATTTGAGACATTTGTATGAAAATGCATGCACCTTTAAAATACAGTATTGAGTGAAATAAAGCAGACACACAAGCTTAAATAACACACAGTATCTCCATTTGAGTGAGGCAATGTACATACAAAGAAAATGATAAAAGATGTACAGAAAGGGACAAGGGGACAAACCTAGTCCCATAGGGAAGGGGTCCAAGGGAACAAGCACAAGGGATGAGGATGACAGGGGATATGAGAGGAATCAGGATGAGCCAGGTACAGGATCCTAACAACTCCGATGAGTGCAAACATATGCTATCACATGAGCTAAGACAAATGATATCGACACGAATCTAAAAGGCGGTGGGGGAGCTAGAGGAGGGGGAGGGGAAGGAGATAAAAACAAAAACCAAGCTGTAATGTGTACATGAGACACCTCCCCAAATGACGGTAAGGTGTATGAATTGCACACGTGGACTAATAAAAAAATTTTTTAAATTAAAAAGAAAAGAAAAAGTGTTTAAGGAAAGACAGATGATGCCAGAGCCTGGAATCTTTGAAAGACTTAGTAAACAGAAAATCATATTTTGAAGGTACACAGAAAAGACGAGTAAATCTTCATAAATTAGAGTAGCATTATAGCATAAATAACACATGGACAGAAAGCCTTGATGAATAAAATCAATTGTCAGATGGGTGCAGTAGGAGTGTTTATAGCCCTGGAAACACATTTTTAAAAATCTGAGTTCTAAAAATATGACTTATGTAATGTTGAAATCCATACTTTCCTCCGTGAAAAGTATTCCCTATATCTAAATCACCCATATACAGTAAACCTGAGTAATCATTATTTTATACTATTATGGTTGACAAGATCAAATTAGAAAGTTAGCATAAAGTGTTCTCAAGTCTACCTAGTGAAATAAAGGCTGCACATTCCTTTTCAAAACTGTGTTTTCATGTTACTCCACTTTTATGTTAATATTATCAATTAATTTTTTTTGAGATAAGGTCTTCTTTTATAGTTTAGGCTGATCTTTAACTTACTTTGTGGGCAAGGCTGGCCTCTAGCTCAGTGATCCTCCTGACTCAGCCTCTCAAGTGCTGGAATTATAGCTGTGGACGATCAAGCCTCACTCACGTTATTGTTAAAAGGAATCATATAGTAGACACTATATTTGAAAAGCAGAGAAATTATTTTATAGACACAAAGAAAGCATGCTTTATCACAGCAAAACAACTGGCTTTCTTTCATTTTTAAAAAATAAAGACATACAAGTAGGCCTATTATAAATGATATCGATATATTTTGGCAGTAAAATGCTATGTAATAATTACACTTCACACTGTTTAGTTATCAGATATTGTTCTATCAACAATAGAAATAAATTTGCACATGAGTTCTACTGAACTGCATTTAACAAGAGCTTTTAAAGATTCAGCCAAGGGACCATAAACTCTGTGCCTGATGCAATAATCAGCCATCGCCCACCTACCATGTGGGGAGTGTGCGATAAGAAGTGCTGTCCTGGAAAAGCACTGACTTAGCAGACCTTCACTTCAAAAGCATTTATAGCGAATCATTCCGCCACAGCGCTTCTTCGAGGAAGAACAAAGGTGATGTGCCCACAACACTGCTTTTAAGCAGAGCATAACAGAATAGGGAAAAGGCCACTGGTTTATACCAAACTTCTGTCGTCAGTATTAATTCACTGTTGCTTTTGAAACCACTGGAGAACCTTAAAAAGGAGTCATTTCAACTTACCTTCTAGCTAGTGTCACCTGCTCTTGATGTAAGTTTGCTTATATTCTTTCATGTGTTAGAATCCATCAAGTGCTTGGCTCTCAATGGTGGGCTTGAGGCAAGAGAAGCCAATGTGTATATGATGACCACCGTTATCTACCTCTAAGCAGCAGAGACTACCCTGCATCGCTTGACAGCAAAGAGGAGTTAGGGCGTGAGGGACAAGATGTCACCATGCCTCTCCCACACAGAATAAAATCTCACTATTACATGATAAATAAAATATGAGAGCTTCATTTCTCAATTAATGAAAACCCCTTAATTTCTCTGTCTTCTAAGACCATTGAGCATTTAACTTCAGGCAAAGGTTTTGTTTTTGTTTTGTTTTTTAACAGTGAATGTGCTCTTACGATGACCACCATTTCTCAGGAAATTGCTCGCTTTTGTGTTGTTTCACACACACACACATACACTACACACCTACTCATAAATACCTGTCTATTTCTATTTATTTCTCAGTCAGCCAATATTTTTTCTTCTTTCCAGCATATAAATTCCCAGAGCCAGGCATGGCTGTGCACATCTGCAATCCCAGCACACAGGAGGCTGAGGCAGGAGGATTCCCTCAAGTTCGAGGCCTGCATGGGCTACACAGTGAGTTCAAGACCAGCCTGAACTTCATACCCAGACCTTGTCTCAAAAAAAAAAAAAAAAAAAAGACAAAGGCACTGTCTCTTGATACTCTCCTTGTATTTGAGACTAGTGCAATATACTTAACAGAGCAGACATTAAAATGCTGCATAATTTTTTTAAAATGAAAGAAGCAATGGAAAGAGAAAAAAGAGGGAGAAAAGAGTAGGAATAAAAATTAAAAAATGAATTTGTTAATCCCACTTCCCTTCTTACCCTGGGCATAAAAAGTTTGTCTGGACAAGTACAAGTAGATGGAGAAGAGAATTTCAGAGAAAGAAATAGCACAACATGTTTCATGGAAACAAACTTTTGCCTATGATTGAATAATAGTTTTGATCATATCATCTGTACGATTCAGACCCACATCGCCCACGATGTGCTAAAATGAAATAAAAATGAGTCAAACATCTAAATATTAAAATAGAAACACTTTGCTGGAAAGATTATATAGGCGAAACTCTTGAAGACATAGGCAAGGACTTTCTGAATAGAGCCCCAGTGGCATGTGAAATAACATCAAGAATCAAAAAATGGAATTATATCAAGTTTAAAAGCTTCTAAAAGGCCTGGGGATTTAGCTCAGTGGTTCCACCACCAGCCTTGCAAGTGCGAGGACCCAAGTTCAATCCCCAGTACAAAAAAAAGCTTCTAAAAAGCAAAGGAAACAGCTAACACAATGAAAAGACAGCCTATAGAATGCAAAAATAATTTATAGCTGCTCCTCAGAAAGATTAAACCTAGAATATATTAAAAAAACTGAAAAAATTAGACCCTTGAAATAAAAGACTATATCAATCAATGTACAACTGAAATGAATAGGCACTTCTCAGAAAAAGTACAAATGCCTAGTGAGTATATGAAAAAATGTTCAACAATCTTTAGCTATTATGAAAATGCAAGTCAAAACGACACTGAGATTTCATCTCATCCTGGTCAGAACGGCCATCATCAAGAATACAAACTACCAATGCTGGTGAGGATGTTAGGCAAAGAAAAGAACCCTCCTATACTGTTGTTGCAGATATAAATTAGTACAGCCACAGTGGAGATTCCTCAAAAAAGTAAAATAGACCTATAATTGGATTCAGCTATACTACTCCTGAGTATATTCCTGAAAGAATTAGTCAGATTACCACAGAGGTACCTGCGGACCCACGTTTATTGCAGCATAATTCATTATCAGCCTCCATAAGGAAACAGTCTAGGTGCCCATCAACAGATGAATGGATACCCAGTGATGAATGTAACTGTACTGTACACCTAAAATGTCCCAATAAATTCAATGAGAAAAATAAAAAGAGATGAACGGACAAAGATTTGTTCTATACACAGTATAATAATGTTCAGCCACAAAGAAGAATGAAATCATGTCATTATCAGAAAAATGGATAGAACTGGAGATCACGTTAAGCAAAACAAACCAGTTTAAAAAAGAGAAATATCACGTGATTTCTTGCATATGTGAAATCTAAACAAAAAAGGCAAAGGAAAAAGAAAGATGACATGAAAATAGAAGCGAGGCTACTAGTGAAGAGACCCGGAATGGGGGAAGGGCAAAGCAAGTGGAGTAATATGGGAGGGGGAAATGATCAATGAACATTACGTGCATGTGCAAATACACTATTCTGTACAACTAGTATGCACTTAGAAAAAAAAAGTCCACAGATCAAAAGCATTAGGGTTCTCTGATAAAACCGAATAATCTACCTTAATTAAGCCTTTGCCTGATTATATATATATCCACTCATATCCTCTCAAAGGAAGGTATTATTTTCCTTACCCTTCCTAATTATTCCTCGAAGTAAGTATTATTTTCTTGATTTTAAAATTAAAGAATTATGTTTGGAAAGTTTAAATACACGTGGAGTCAGGATTCAAATCAGGCCAGTCTGGTTCCAATGCACATTCTAGTTTTCTGAAATCAATGCTCACTTCTGAAGCCCTTTTGTACTAGATCCACTTTTAAAAAATTAATTAATGGGTACATTTAATGTATACAATGTAATGACATTCATCACTGGAAATCTGCACCTTTACATAATCCATCTTGGTTCTTATTTTTTCCCCATTCCCCTGCCCTACATTTAACTCCTCCACCCCTCCCTATCTACAAAGACTTTGTTTCCATTTTTTCTTTTTCTCAAGTTTATTCCATTCCCATCTTTCTTTTCCCCTACCCCTCCCACTTCCCCTTCTGCTTTGCACCTTTTCTTCCTATTTCACATCATCTATTACACCTTTTAGTCCTTATTTACACTTTCGGTTTCTCACACCAGAGAAACTATTTGGTATTTACATGTGGTGTGTCCTATTTATTTCACTTAAGAGTATCGCCTCAACGTGCGTCCATTTAGTTATAAATGTCTCTAGTTTCTCCTTCTTTATGGATGAGTAGTACTCCATTTTATTAAAAACCACATTTTCTTTATCCAGTCTATTGATGGGCATGTGGGCTGTGTTCATGAATCATGATGCTGTGAACATGGGTGCATACATGTTGCTGTGGTGTGATTCTTTTAATTGTTTGGAGAAGATACCCAGCAGGGGGATGGCTGGGTCAAATGGGGCTTGCAATCCTAGCTCTTTGAGGTGTCTCCATACCAGCCTCCACAGTGGTTGCACCAGCCTACACACCCACCAGCAGTGGAGAAGGGTTTCTCTTTCCTCACAGACGCACCAGCATCTCTGACCCTCATTTTCTAGAACTATCTAAAATGAGAACACAAAAGTCCCAGGGTTGGATGAGACATGCAATGTAGCAGCCATGAAAATGCTTTAAATCTAGTAGCTGGCAATGGAATAGGAGCAACAGGAGTGCATTTATTTCGGAAAGACTAAATATTTTCTTCTGTTCTTGAGTGTTTCACCTGGGTAGCAAGTGATCAATTGTCAATAGTAGGACAATGTTTTTAGGGACAAGATTCCCCTGGAAGAGCATAGATACTTATTCCTTTTCAAAAGAAAAATATTTCTTTTGAAAACTTAGTTCTGCAAGTTAATTCACTGATGGGTTAAACAATGGAAAGGAAAGTGATTAATTTGATTTATTCTCCTTAAGAATTGCTGTTGTTTCAGGTTTCACAATATTGAGGATATTCCGTCAAATTACATATTTGTAATTGAGTGAAATGATCTCCTTAAATTATTCTGTTTTAATTTCATAATTTACTTTATTTAAAAAAACAGAAAATATAAATTTTGTTCCAGCAAAATAAACTCACTAAGAAGCATATCTCAAAAACAGTAGTAGCAACTTTTCTCTGTACTTATTTAATTTTTTTATCTTATTGAGTTTATTGGTACTTTTTAAGTTTACAGTATACATTCATCACTGGGATCTTATACCTTTACATGACAGATCTTGGTTCTCATTTTCTCTGCATTTAAATTCACAAAAAGTTTATGCAAGTATAACTAAAGATAAACAAAGGCTCAGCAAAGTAATACTCAAAGCAGAAGTTAATAAAATGGGCTCTTATTTATTTTATTAAAGAATTATTGAGATGGAATTTTCAAGCCATTATTATAAAAGTTACAAATTTCAAAATGTAACTCTCATCTTTGGACATCCTTCTAATCTTCCTTTGGAACATTGGACAACTGATGAGTAACAAAATATCTAGTAACTCTATTCTTATGGTTTACTCCCAGGCTTTACTTAGACAGAGATAATATCAAGAAGTCATTTTCTTAACAGCTTTAGGGTCAACATAAAACTGAACAGAAGGAATACAGCTTTTTCTCAGACACTTTGGTGTTCTCTGTGCAGGCAGACAGAATAAAGGTAAGGAGATGACACCTCTATGGGAAAATGTGACAACAGAACATAGGTATTTGATGGGTTCCTTTGCAGTTTCCTGACACATCCTTGATATCTACCCCATTCTTCATGACAGAAACATCTGCCCTGTCTTTGATTCCTCCTGCTCCTTCATTCTCACATCAAAGTCCGACCATCTCACGTCTTGCCAAAACTGGTTCTATGACTGGTCTCCTAATTCAACCTCCATTCTCCAACTTCACCATAGTCTTTCTGGTTCAGTATTCACCATTCTGCATCTTTCCTACTCTAATAAGTTCTATCTGTTATCACCTATAACCCGATCCAGTCACATCACTCCTCTGCTGAGAAGACATCTGGCATCTGCCGAAGTCCCACAGATTAAGATCATACTTCTTAGTAGATGTTTCAGAATCTTTCACAAGCCAGACCCAATTTACCGTTCTAGTGGTAGTCCCAACGCTCCCCCAAACACATTCTTCACTTACTGCCCCAGTGGACTCACTAAGGAATCCAACATCTATACCTTTCAACAGCTATTCCTTCATCTGGAATTTTCTTCTTCATTTTAGCTCCTATCTCTAAAGGCTCAAAGTTTCCCCAGCTCTGAAATTTTCTTTCATCATCCACTCAGAACACATGCTCTTTTCCATTTGCTGCTCTTGTACTTGGCTCTTTTATTCATGACTACATTTTAAAAACCTGATTAAAAATAATTGTGTACAAGTTTCCCCAAAACTAAAGTAAGTTAGGAAGCAGATTTTTAGGCTACCTTTCTCCCAAGGCCTTGTACACTAACTTGTGCATGGTACATATTCCACATATACTTAATGACAAGTGCCTTAAGCCACAGCAAGGGTGAATCTTATAGCCATTATTTTGTCACATCATGTCACACACAATTTTATGTGGGTATTTATAGCTCATAATGTGAAATTGCTTAAAGGGTCACTTTGTTTTTTTCTCTCATTGAGTTTATTGGTACATTTTAGGCATACAGTACAGTTACATTCATCATAGGGATCCTGTACCTTTACATGACAGGTCCTGGTTCTCATTTTTCCCCCTTGTCCCTGCCCTCCCTTCATCCCCTCCTCTTCTCCCCATTTACAAACACTTTATTTCCATTTTTTCATTTTCTCATATATTTTCCCCTTATTACCTTTCCCCTACCCTTCCCACTTTCCCTACACCTTTAGCCTTAAAGGGTTACTTTATATTTCCATTTTCTCCTTGAGAAAAGGATCCTCTAAAACCAGAGACCATTTTTACTTGATACATAATGAGAAAGTTTGTTTTTAATCCACCTAAATGAAGAGTAGATTAACCAGTATTAAATGGTCAACTTTATTTTTTTAAAAGTACAGATAAAACAGGGGGTCAATGAAATAACTGGTTAACTTCAAAGTTAATTATTTTGGGGTCAATGATACATAGGGGGAATGATTGTTGCAGTGCCATTCATGTGTTCATCCTGCAGTCCATCTTTGTGATATCCAGTGAGTGCTGACTATGTTCCAAATACTGGAATGATGTGGAAATGCAAGGATGTGTTTTCCTCTACCTCGGATTCTCTTTACACATGAAAGCACTCAGTTTACTAAATCAGCCAAGCCGTGTTTTGGGAAATCCATTCTAACAACAACAAAATCTCAGCTCAGAAAATAAAACGGCTTCCTCTGAATCTTAATATATAATTGATGTTCCAACTCAAAAGTTATGTTTTCTTGAATACAAATAAAAACAGCAGATTATATCACCAGCAAGACTGAGTACATAGCATTTGTAATAGTAATGGGAGATGTTCTTAAAACTAATTAAATACTCTGCAGTCACAGAAGTCATAAAGCATTTCAGGAACTGCATAATTTCTTTCCAGTCCTCATCAGCCATAGCATGCATCACTAATCAGGACCACGGGCAGAAAGCTGTTCAACTAAGCAGCTTAAGAATCATCATTTTTCATTTTTACCTCTGAATCTGCATTAACATTTTTCAATAATAAAATTTCAGAATTGTTCCAAATGTATTCCAAAATAGCTATGTGATTATTTGAATTTGATTATCAAAGGTAGGAGGATGAACATGGGAGGATACTAGAAACATTCACTATGAACCCTTTATGAGTAGGTTGAGAGAACGTACAAATAGTGCTTGGATGATGTGCTATTTTTTAATATACCACCATAAATCTAAATCGGTGATGTCACCCCATTTTTCTGCCCCAAAGTAATCTAACTTTACTCTATGGCCTTTTATTGTCTTTTTGACCTTTTCATATTCAAGTTATTTTCTAAACCTCTCCTCAACTGCTCAATCATGATTCTCAGTTCTAACCCTTCTCTTCAAACTTCCGGTGTCATTTGTCACTGCTGTCTTCTTGATTGTATAAGTCATCTTCAGTACTCATTTTTTTCAACATTTGAGAACTTCGATTTCTCTTTCTGTGATTGTTTTCAGAAACTATATTCTTATTTAGAAAAGCAGATCTCAAGCTTTAATGAGCATATGAATCATCTGGGGACCTTATTAAAGTGTATATTGCTATTCAGCAGGCCAGGAGTGAGGTCCAGGGGGCTGCATTGTAATAAACTCTTCAGTGATGATGACGATAATGATGCTGATACAATGATCGATCACACAGTGAGTAGCTAGACTCTAGCCACATATTTCTGAGTGCAACAGCTCCTGGACATATGCTGCTACTGAATACTTGAAAATATGGCTTGTCTGAGTTGTTGTGTGCTGTATATCTAAAACACACACGAGAGTCCAATGATACAGCAGGAAAAAAATAAATGTAAAATATCTCATGGATATTTTTAAATGGATTGTATATTGATATTTCAATATGTTATAGTAAGTGAAACATAAAAATTGCACACACTTATTTCTACCTTTTACATATACACGAGGAAAACTTTTAATTACATGTGTGGTTTGCATTATATTTCAACTGGCTAGCACTGCTCCAGTTAGTGGCAGACATTCCACAAACTAATGGACTTAGGAGTCGGGGCCTCTCATGTAATTGGCAACTTCCAAGGCTTGTGACGGGATGTGGCAAAGTTTGCGTTTGTGATTTTGTACTATTTTTCTTAAACAGAACATTCCAATTCCAAAGGATTTAAAGCTTTACAAAACTCGATTCTGACTTGTTGACTGCATGTGAGAAAATTCACTGCTAGAGCTTCAACGGTACCCATACCCCTAAATTTTCCCTGCCTTTCAGTCTCACATTTCTGAGTCATTTTCTTTTTGTCATCACTTCATCATAACCCTTTATTTTCCCCGAAAACACTTATTTGTGGTAGGTTATTAATCTCCTGGGTATTTCCTCATGCTGTTCTCCCAGCCAGATGGCTCAGCTTTTCCGGGTCTATAGAAATCCTACTTATTCTCTGAAGGCAACCTCCAGATTCACTTCTAAATGCATCTGACTATTCCAGATCATAGTGATTATTCACTGTAGCACATCTCAGTAAACTGACATCCCTTTGCATTGTTTCAGGGAACAGTGTACTGTCATTTTAAAGTATACTTCAGCTTATTCTACCCTCTATGCCTATCCTTCCTTTTTCTAGGAGGCCCTCAAATAAATTATTCAACAGCACCCTTCCTTAGCAAGTACTCTTATCCCATGTATTACTGAAGACTTTGATTAGGAGAAAAAACAGCCAAACCAAAATGCAAAGTGGACAGGCTGCATCACAGATGTAAAGAATTATCTGGTGATCTCATTGTGAAAAAATTATACCTTGTTAATTATGCCCTGTTGATTTATTCATTTGTTGAAGCAGACACGCAAGATGGTAGAGTGTACCTGTTTCTGGAATTGAACTTCTATGGCAAGAGGTTCTGCTCTGCCCAGTTCAGCTAAATCATGATTTGTCATTCTGTGTCAATAGCAGCAGCTCTCTGCAAAAACTGGCTGTGTCTTTCTGGAACCCAGGCTATGCTATCTTTCTCACATTTTCCCATGACTTGCTTATCACCAGTAACATATTGTAACAAACATACAGATTTCCTTACTGGAATAAGACTTCTGATTGTCATGGTCTTCATTATCCTCGGCATCTTTTGAGGCGGGGGAGTGGGGATAGAATTTGGGTCTTTGCGCTTGCAAGGCAGGTGGTGGAACCACTGAGCTAAATCCCCGCCCCCTCAGCATCGTTTTAAATGAGCGAATCAATGTTAAAAGGGGAACCTTAATATTTTAGCTAGTGGCCTCCAGCTCTGCTTGTCCTCACTTGTTTTGCATTATGAGAGGATCACTTTTTGTGTCATTGCGTTTCCCAAGAGCTCAATTACCCATCTAATTATTCCTCACTATCTGCTATAATTAATTGACTTTCTCAGCCATACTCTCTCTCTCTTTCTCTTCTCTCTCTCTCTTCCTTTTTTTTTTTTTTGAGACAGGCTCTTGCTGTGTAGCTTGAACTCTTGGTGATCCTCCTTCTGTAGCCGCCTGAGTGCTTGAATTATAGGCATATGCCACTACACCTAGTTTTAAGCCACAATTTTTACAGCATTTTTATATCATTTTTTTCTTTCTTACTAAATAGTAGGCTAAGAAAGGTAGGATTATAATTTGCATGCATTTGAGTCTGAATCAGTGTATTACAGTTAAGACAGTTAAAACACTGGCCTATTGTGGCATCTAGTATTTGATCAAGGACGAATATTTAATCATTTTGAAGCATTATTTATTTATTTTTTTGAAGCAAACTGAATGCAGAACCAAAATTACCTCATAGAATTTTGGGGGGGTGAACATTAATTAGTACACAGAAAATGCCCAGCAGAATGTGTGATGTATATTAAGCCTTTGATAGATTTATAATAATGTTTTATATAGTAATGAAAGCACCTAACAGAATCCTTGAACATAAAAAGTTCAATAATTTATGGATCAACCGGCCTAGATTTTTAATGTTCAAATACACTGATACACTGGTCTCTATTATAACTTCATTAAGTTTCTACTACATCTGAATTTTATGCTACCGATTTGTCATGGCTTATATCTATCTGTAGAGAATTTCAAAGATGGCTGGATTAGGGTGTGTGGATGTGGAGAAAGGGTGAGATACTAGGATTAAAGGTGTCAATAATGGAAGCCCTGAGCCAGAGATTTAGCTCAGTTGTGCTGCCGACTGCCTTGAAATCACAAAGTCTAGAGTTTGATCTCTGGTACCAAAATAAAAAAAAATGGAAGCCCCACCCTGAATGTGGGTAGCATCAATCGATAGGTTATAGCCTGGATGGAATATAAATGTCGAGAAGGAAAGTAGTCTTGCTGCTGCTGCTGCTTGCTGCCTTCTGCCTACCCGGCCACATCATGTACTGTTTCTCCTCTGTGATGCCCGTCTCCCATGTGCCCCTGTGTTACAGCCAGCCTGCCTTGGAACCAGCCAACTAGGAACTGAAACCTCTACAAATTATGATCTGAAATAAATCTTTCCTCCTTTAACTTTGCATGTCAAGTACTTCGTCTCAGCAATGAGAAAAATAATCAAGACAACATTTATGGCATGATATACATGAATTGGATATCTTATCTATGCAGTCAAAACATTGTTGTTCATCGCAGAAAATCCAACTGAAGAATGTATACCCCAAGGGTATGGTGGTAAATGCCTGTAATCTCAGCTACTCAGGAGGATGAGAGAGGAGAATCCAAGACTAGGCAATTTAGTTGCATCATTTCTCAAGATGAAAAAGAGCTGGGATATAGCTCAGTGATAGAGTGATGGATGGGCACACAAATGACACTTGGATCAATTTTCAAAACTGGAGAGAGAGAGAGAGACAGAGAGAGAGAGAGAACAAGCTTCTATACTATATATTTTCAAAATTGGTTCTCTGAGCTATTTTTAATATTTTCTTAATATTTTTCCTAAACAGATAATATGAAAATTATCAAAGTGAGAATAAAATTTTGTAAATGGATGCTACATCTAGACAACTTGGTCAACTAGGAATGTACCTTGGAATGTAGAACACATGGATCAAGACAAACTGATGTTAACTATATCTGATCATTAGCTAGAGTGAGAAATAGTGTGCATTTTATACCACTATGCTCTAGAAAAAGAAGCCATCAATATGATTTAAACTTGTTTTTCCCCCTAATAAATAAGACTTCAAAAGAGCTTGAGTACATTTACATATGTAAAAGACCAGGAGATAGCAGGGAAAAGAGGCACTGCAAATATCCTGTCATGATATCACTGCATTATAACCTCAGATGAAAGAGCACAATAGAGATAAAAACCAACACACAGACACACACACACACACACACACACACACACATCTGCCACTGGGAAATAAGGATTGGCATATTGCAATTAAAGTGAAACTCAGAAGTAGCAGAAAACCCACATGAAACAGACACAAAACACATAAAAAAGAATCATATTAAGATTCAAACTAAGAAGTTCAAAGCTTCTTGGTTTGTCTGCATTGAGTAAGCCACTTGTGCTAATGGTTGATCTCTGACAGATTTGAATGTGTGATGTGTAAAGAAAAGAAGATGAATAGATTCCCTAGGCACTAATCTTTTCAGACGTACTTTGGTCCCATTTGTCTAGAGCCCTGATATATTTTCTAATTGAATGAAGTGAAATCTAGCTTCCAGCAGAAGTGGCACCTGGCAGATCTGGCAGATGATGGCAGAAAAGCACACATTTCCAGTGGTTCCTTGAAAGAGATTTTTCTCACATCCTTTTAAGTTACACAATCCACATACTGGATTTACTGCAGAAAGAAACACAACATGTTCTTCCTTTTACTGAGAGAAACATGGATCGTCAAGAATGAGCCATGAAATGTCAGGATAAAGAATAATAAGAACAGTTGGGCATCAGGGAGAATATCTGACTTTGTCTTCTGAAAATGCTCTAATTGGTGACTTTTCTCATTTTAGCTCAAGCTAATTTTAGAAGATGAGTGAAAGAGTGAGGTAAGATACAGTAAGAGGCATCAGTAGGGCACTGTAGATGATGCTGAGACCACAGACTGAAAGCCTGGCTCCATCGTGACTAGTCATGTGATCTAGTCATGATTGTGCCTTTTAAATTACATGGAGTCCCAAAAGAACACCGTAATTTTCCACGAAGAAAAAGGTTTACATCGTATTTAATTCAGACTGCTTTTGAGCTTTTTTTTTGTCTTTTCTTTTCTTCAAGGAAAGTGATTTACCTTGAGTTCCTGGGATTAAGGAGAAAGAAAATGGAGTTTTCTGTGTCATGTTTAGTCTCATATTTCCTAAAACTAAGCTGTCACTGATTGCTGAGAAACTCTATCTCATCATTGAATGCTCATATTTAAAAAATGGATCAAATATTTAGTCTACATATTTTTATTTTATCTAATATTTGACACTTGTGAAATTTTCTTTTTCTTTTTGGTGTTTTATCTTTTCACAACCTTTATAAGGAAGTATAATCTATCAGTCCAGAAGCCAATGCAGAAGCTTTTTTCCCAGAAACTCAAAGATGATCATCTTTTTGTCCAGTGGTTTCTCTTCACTTTAGCTCCTCATGTTCAGCAGTTGAAAAGAATCTCTATGTAATTTTTCTATCTATCCTAGAGTACTAAAGGTCTGGGTTATCCAGGCTAAGAATTAGGATTTGCTGCCCCACTTATGGAGAATTACCTTATTGATAAATCTAATGTGTTTTTAGCCAGTGATTGCTACTCTCCCTCATCACCTCAAAAAATAATGAACACAGCTTTGAAGGCCTTGCAGCAGAGGGACATTGAGAATACACTGATCTTTGTAAAAACCAGTGCTGATTAAACTGAAAGAGACCCTAAGTTTTAATTGCTTCCAAAAATTTTTTTAAACAAAGTGGTGCTTGGGTGAAGGGAGGGCAGGGACAAGGGGAAAAAATGAGAACCAAGACCTGTCATGTAAAGGTACAAGATCCCAATAATGAATGTAACTGTGCTGTATACCTAAAATGTACCAATAAACTCATGAGGAAAAAAAAAAAGTGGTGCTTTTGTTGGTGATAACAATAATATATTAATGATATAGTAAATGTAAGTAACTGCTTTGTACCAGTTATGGTGATAAGTGCTTACTGAGTACATAGATTTTCACTTTTGTTTTTTGGTACTGGGGATTGAACTCAGGTCCTTGCGCTTGCAAGGCAGGACACCAAACTGCTGAGCTAAATCCCCGGCCCTCACTTAATTTTATTACTACCTGATAAACATGCAGGCATTATCATTATTTTTTTTTTATTCTTATCATCATCCTAAGTCTCTTTTATAAAATTTTCTATTTAATTTTCATGACAATTTCTGATTCTATAAAATAGTTTGAATCACAGATAGAACTGGAACCTCATTTTACATTAACAATCAAATTATTGTACAAATCAGAAGTCAGAAAACTATAGACCTCAGGCCAAATACACACTGCTGCCTACTTTAAAAAGAACATTTGTTGGAACACAACCATACCAGTTACTTAATATATTGCCCAGAGATACTTTCTTTCTACAACAATAGGGCCTAGTGGGTAGGGCTCTATTTGTCTGTATAGTCTAAAACAGGTAGAATCTGGGCCTTTAAATAAAATCTTTGACAACCTCTCAACACTATAGTATAAATATATCCCTCTGTGGTTAATACACTCAGGTAGCAATTTAAGCATAAACTGTAGAATTTTTTTGAGTGTTATACTTTTATTATAAATAGATGACATAAGAGTACATTTCAAATAGAAATATTTCACTTATATTTGTTATGTTTTTTGTACTTTTAAATATTCTCTTTAAGTAAGTTCTTCATTTTCCCCTTTTAAACACTTTTAATAAATGAACCAGGCATGGTGGTGGATGCCTATAATCCCACCACTCAAAATACTGAGGCAGGAGATTGCCACATGTTGGAAGCCAGTGTGCTGGAGACTAGCCTGTACTACATAGCAAAACTTTGTCTGAAAAAAATCCAATCAAACAACCAAAAGCATTTTAATAAACTTTATGGGATAAAATTGAAAGATTGCCATAGTAAATTTTCCTATACCCCATATGTAGTATCTCCTATTAATATCTTACATATTATAGTATATTGATTACAGTGTACCAATATTGATACATTAATATAAACTAAGAACTGTGCTTTATTTCAATTTCTTCAGTTTATCTGCCTTTTTTTTTTCCAGAAACTGACCCAGGATAGCACTTTTATCTAATTATGTCTCCTTCACTGTCACTTGGCTATTACTGTTTCTCAGACTTTTCTCACTTTTTGATGATCTTGAAAGTTCTGAGGACTACAAGTCACTTATTGCATAGAATATCCTACTTTTTTTCATGTTTAAACTGGATTATGGGTATTGGGGAAGAAGATCAAAAGGTAAAAATTCATTTTCATCAGGTCATATCAACATCCATATGACTCATCATTGTTGGTAATGACCTTGGTCCCTCAGTTGAAGTAATGTTTACTAGGTTTCTCCACTGAGAAGTCACTGTCCCTCCCCCACTCCATATTGGATTTTTTGAAGGGATTCACTATGCTAAGCAAACACTTAAAGAGTGAGGAGTTTTGCTACACCTCTTTGAGGATAAGGTACGCACATAGATTATTTGGGATGCTGCACAGAAATCTATCCCTTCTTCATTATTTATTTATTTTTGGTATAGGGGATCGAATTCAGGATTTTGTGCTTGCGAGGCAGGCAGCAGCACCACTGAGCTAAATCCCTGACCCTTTATTACTTATTTTAATCACTTATACCAATATGGATTTATGAATATTTATCTAAACATTAAGCTATAATCTGTTTATTTTTTAGTTCACATCGTTCTAACTTTGGCCATTAAGAGCCCTTTCACTTGTTATTTTAAATATACCCCTGCCCTTTCTTTTTAGCACTTCCTTATGTTGGGATTGTGCAAGATGCTCCAAGTTCATTTCTTGTGTCTCCTGACCCAGTTCAACAACCATTTCTCCAAAGATCCTTGGTTCCTTTGAAGAGAAAATAGCATTAGCACTGAGATGTTTCTTCTTTTAAGCCTTCCTAGTTGAAAGAGGTAGGAAATATATATGTATTATGTAAACCTGGTATGTAAACATATCCATAATCATTTCTATGTGCAATCATCTATATTAAGGTAAATATGACTTCATACTGATGTCTCTAACTCATCTATGACCATTTTTTTGTACCGGGGATTGAACTCAGGTCCTTGCACTTGCAAGGCAGGCCACTGAACCACTGAGCTAAATCCCTGGTCCTATTACCATTTAGATCACAGAGATAATTTATCTTTCTAGTCTTTACCCTGAAATAGTATATAGAGTTCCACATGAAGTATAAATTTGTTATGCACGAAGGCCCGTGACTTACACATCTTTCGTCTAATCTCCCCATCTGTTATAACTGGAGGATCTACTTTGCCATTTTCCTATTCTTGAATAGTTTTTATCCATCTGGGTACAATAAAAATAAAAAAGAGCACTTTCTTCAGTACTGTGGAAAAAAGAGAAGTGAACTGATTTTTCACAACTTATGATACCCTTTTCCACTAATCAACATATCACATTTTTGAAGAACAAGTGAAAGGGTAGGAAGAGCCATAAATTGCCTGTTCACCTCAGTAGGGTTAAGCCAAACCAGTCCCCTCTTATCTTTCCAGTGACTTATGTTGAAGTGGTTGGAGGCCAGCGCTACTATTACATTAATCATCTTTCTTAATGTTTTCCTTTTGTCTCAAAGGAAGGTTGGTGTTGTTGAAATAGTGTATCAAACAAATCTGGTTTAAATATAACACACTGAGCTTCAAAGAATTTAATAAACACACAAGTCACGGGCATCATCCCTATAATTTTGTCCTGTATATTAAATTTTAAAAAAAAAGAACTGTTTAAAAAAAAACAGTAGATTTATCAACTCAAGCCAGGAGTTTATGAAGAATTACAGGTAAAATGGTCTACAATTCAATATCATCTTTGATTTGAAGGGTCACTTATTTCGTATTGTTTGATAGATTTAGAAATTACATGTCTACAGTGAATATGTTTTAAATACAAACCCTCATGCGTTCTCATATTTATGTAAGAAAGAGATGGGCAAACTTGCCAACCCAGGATCCTTTCCTTTGCTCATGACTTCTTCATTCCTCTTTGTACATCTAACAGATTTGACCTAAATTTTGTAGGATCCAGTTTAAAACACTCTTCTCTAGGAATCCTTCTTACCTATCTCAGACCACTGACATCTCTCTCCTGAGAAATATAAAACTTCTAATTGTTTGTTGCATTAAATACCAGAATGATTTATAGATCTGTTCATATTAGAAAACTGAGTTTCATGACATCTCTAAATAATGGAACAGTGTCATACTTGACTTTTCTGTGACGCTTTTTATCTTGCCAATCTCACAGAAAGCATTTACACACAAAGGTAAATAAGTGTGATACTCAACTGAGTTTGATGAAGTGGAATTTGTACCATGTAAAGCTTTCAGAGTTTAAGAACTTTGAAGGACTTGTAGAAAGCCAGGGAGGGCTTCCTGGGATCATTACAGACAATTACTAATAATTTACAATACTAATAATTTATTGGCTAATAGTGCTACTAGCTAAGAGTAAGCTCTTTAAATTTCCCTTTGTCAATGATCTTACACCTAACCCACTCTCACACCCTCATTTAATCACTTTTACTTACATTTTTTTGACAACCTACTCTTATATGGTACTTTAGCAACCTGGGTGTAGAAGAGATGGTTTTCATTTATTTATTTATTTTTGGTACCAGAGATCGAACTTGGGTCCTTGTACTTTCGAGGCAGAGAGTGGAACCACTGAGCTAAATCCCTAGCCCGAGAAGAGATGGAATATACATGCTTTACAAAAGTAAGATGGATTTGGGGAAAAAAATAAGAATTTATATATAGAGATGTAGGAAAATATTTCCAGGGAGACAGAAAACAGGAGCTTTTCCCTGCTAGTGTTACAAGGAGAATCTATCTTCTGAAGATTTGAAACTTCCAAGAATTAAGAGAACCACTCTCTGTAGAAATCATTGGAGAAAAATGGTAGCCAGTTTTGGGGTCAATTTAACTTTTCTCTTTGTACTTTATTACAATTCATTTTTCTTCACTGGTTGTGCTTACAGGTGAAGAGTAGGTTAGATAATCTCTCTCCCTGAATAGCATCATCTTTACTGCAATTTTTTAGCCTCGATTCAAACCAGGTTTCGATCTAAGACAGGATCCTGCTAGCTTCATAACATCTTGGTTGGGCTAATTTTCAAGTTGGCCCCTAAAATAAAAGAAGGAGTATTTGTCATTTTGCACCTGTCCTACAGCCATTCTATCTTCTTCAGACCACCGTGACTGCTCTTAGGGGTCTACTGAAATACTTTTGGGTAAGTTGGTGTGTAGTAATCCAGGTGACTACCTTCTACATTGGACGGCAGAATAACCAGATCCTCTGCGCTGAAAGAGATAGACAATGGAGACGGTGATAGGAAATGAGCAAATGAGTAGACTGGTCCCAAAGAGATCCTGTCTTCTATGTAAAAATCTTCATTCAGCAATTCAAAGATGAAAGAAACAGTTGCATGTAATTCAGTGTACTATGTATCAATGGGATAACTTCTGTCAATATGCAAATCCATATTTCCTGTTTCCATGGATCTCACGTTTCTTTTGGTACCGGAGATCGAACTCAGGACCTTGTGCTTGCAAGGCCGGCGGCGGAACCACTGAGCTGTATCCCTGGCCCCTCATGTTTCTTTTGATTCCAGTTCATTCCCAAACTTTGTCTCCTAATCTGCAGCTTATTCTATCGACTATTTGCACTTCTTTCCTCTTTATCAGCTAAAGTTAATTTATCTGTGATTATGAAACTTGTTTAGGGCTTAATCTGCAGCTTATTCTATCGACTATTTGCACTTCTTTCCTCTTTATCAGCTAAAGTTAATTTCTTTATCTGTGATTATGAAACTTGTTTAGGGGACTTTCCAATTCATCCTTCTTGACAAATATTTTGCTTGTTCTTTACTGAAGCTCAGTACCCTGGAGTCATCAGATGATGAGAACTAAAGTGTAATTCTGTGAAAGAAAAAAAAAGGATTGGCTCTTCTGCTGCATTTCACTAGGGAGTCTCCAGTTTATTGCTTGTTGAAAAGCAGTTTAGAAATGGGTTCCAATATTACCTGAATCTCACACCTGAACGTTTCTTCACAAGCCACCTCGCAATGAATCAAAAATATTCCACCTCATTAACTGCTTACAGGAATTCTGAGTGTTTGAGGAATGGGCCATAATTCTCAAGGTTAAGGAAAGGCACATTTGAATGTCTCTTTGGCCACAGAACAAAGAATCGTGACGGCACACACATTGCTAGAGAACTTTCTGCATGACCCCTGCGGCACAAGGACAACTTAAATCTGTTGAGCATTAAAATGAATCCTCAGAGTTTGAAATTCTGTTTTTCAATTTCACAGTCTTTCATTTAGCATTGTCCTGCATCTAATGAACAATGTTACTGAAATTGTTCCACAAACCACAAATATCTCTGTTTCTGCTTATATTTTGTTTGAAAACAAAACAATCTTTATCATGAGGTCAATTTGTAATGTTATCACAGCAGAAGCAATTTAGTACATTGGTTACACATATATGCAGGTCAGTAGAGAGACTAAACTAGATCGTGAAAGGTAGAATTTGGATATAGACTTAAAGTGATGGCAGCAATGGAGTAAATTGGGTTTCTCAAGTGCAGGGGAAATTATGAGCAAAATTTAAAGAGAAAAAATAATAGCAGGTAAAGCTGAGTGCTCAATAGGAGCCAGCTCTGCTTTAAATACATAATCCACATTTTTACAAATCACACCATTCTATGAAGTAGGAGTTGTATTATCACTATTTTACAGATGAGGAAACTCAGACACAAAGTTCAAGTAACCCATCTAAGGTCACATAGTTAAAAACTATAATGTCGAGATTCCCAGGGAACCAGGCTTTGTGGTCTCTATTTTTGAGCCTATCCTATCTTATAGTACTGCTTCAGCTGATCCTAGAATGTAGGTTGTGTGAGGGTGAATGACGAAAAATTAGGTTGAGAAACTCTGCTAGGGCCAAAATACGGAAGACCTTGAATATTGTGAGTAAGAAACATGAAACAATACCCTGAAGTTCTGAGTGTCAATCAGGGTCCAGGGCAGGGGACGACAAGTTTAGAGTTATGCTTTAGGAAGAACCTGGCAGGGGTGTTGAGGATAAATTGAAAAGAGACTGGGCATGTGTCTATGAACTGGGAGGCTATCATTATCATTAATACAGAAGCCAACAGGGAGCATTATACACATTCTTTGAAGTGAGAGAGTCAGTTCAGGGCGACACAGGCTTGCTAAGATCCTCCAGTAGTCTAGGTACTGCAGATGCAATGGTAGATTGTGTCACTATGGATACACAAAAGCCTTCAGTAAAAACTGGTTGAAAGAGCAGATAAGCACATATGGAAGCGGCTTCAGAAAGGCATGGCCAGTCATGGTCAAAAGGTACAGCCATTAAGAAAGAGAAATTTTCAGATAGCGTGAATCGCCAGTGTCCTTCCAGGGTTCATTTCTCCTGCACTAAGTGGTTGACAGGATCACCCAGCCACACTGATATTTCTTACAGAAAAAAGCCACAGCATATTTACTTCAATCTTATGAGAGTGTTGAATTTCAGAATAAGACCTGGCTGAAGAAATATTTTCAGTTGGCTTGTAGTGATAAAACCCTTGCATTTGGAGAAGACACGGTAGCTGTTGTGGTTTGGGTCTAGATGTCCGCCCAAAGCCTCGTGTGGTCACAGGTGGCATTTTCAGAGGTGGCTCAATCTAGAGTGTGTGTGTGAGTTGGGATTAGGGTGTGGAACTATTAAACCAATGCACTGATTGGTTTAACACTACCCTAATCCTGATAGTGTTGTTTTTTTGGTACCGGGGATCAAACTCACGACTTTGCCCTTGCGAGGCAGGTGGCAGCACCACTGAGCTAAATCCTTCCCCCCAATCCCAATAATGTGGATAAGGTAAAAGGGGCAGAAAGACACTAGTGAGGTTCCCTTGTTGCCTTCACTATTGTTTGCCACCATGAACTGTTGCCCCTCTGCCATGGGCCGCTCTGCCTCACAGCCTGCCGATGATGGACTGAAACCTCTACGGAGTGTGAGCTAAATAAATCCTTTCTCTTTAACTTTGGATGTTGAGTATTGTGTCTCAGCAATGAGAGAAAAGGAATTAAGATAGTAGCTGTTCACACTTTGTACATCTCAGTGTCAAGATTTCACCTGTATTCTCTACTATTCATGGTTTTATTCCCTAATAATTGAACATATTCATAGCTGTTTTAAAAAAACGAGTCAGGTCCCCAATGCTCCAAATCTCCACAGCTCTTGAAAATCTAAAGATAATTACAAATAGAATTAGGCAGTATTTCCCTGCTTCTACTCACTATTTGTCCATTATCGTTCCTATTTCATAAGAAGAATTTGTTTTTTGAAAGCTTATCTGAATATCTCCTTACTTGTTGTCTAGAAGTGAAGCTACTGGTGTTTCCAGTGAATGGCCTGAAATGATAAAGGCAACCGAATGTGTGGTGCTTACTGTTTTCTTTCACAATAAAAGAATAAGGTATGAGAACAAACAATATTTAATACACTGCCTCCTTTTAAAAATTCAGAGTTGCAGAGAATTTAAAAGTGCAATGCTTTTCCTAAAAAATAAACCAAGAATAGGATTTTTATCATTTTTATATTCTGTCATGGTCTACTGTGCTCATTTGAAACAAAGACTCAAATATATGGAATTATTTCCTGATTTTTTTTTTTTTTTTTTTTTGAGACAGCATCTCACTATGTAGTTGAGACTGACCTGGAACTCGCTATATAGCCCAGTCTTGTTTTGAACTCACAGTGATCCTTCTGCCTCAGCCTCCCAAGTGCTGGGATTAGAGGCGTGCGCCACCACGCCCAACTTCCAATTTCCTGATATTTTTATATTCTAATTCAGCATTGCAAATACTGTGGCAGTACTGTAAATGTGAAAAGCAATTTAATCTGAAAAGTATCCTGCATTCAATGTTTAATAAGTATCCATTATATGGCACCTTTTCCTCTCCTTGAACTTGTCTGTCCCTGTTTCGTTACATCTGCTACATAATCTTCTGCATGAGCAGCATATACTGTTTCTTTTTCTATTTCCCCCCAAGTACAGATTTCTATAAAACATGAATCCAGTGAAATTAGAAACTTGAGACTGAACAAAGTAAAGTTCTTCTAGGCTCACTGCCTAATTCCAATTAAGCCCTCCTTGATTTAGTTCAGATACTGGGCATGTGGCCCAGGACACAATTTCATGGTTACAATAAATCATGTGCACCATCAGCACTGTCCTCTTCAAACAAGGCTTACATGCTTGTATAGAATCTAACCCGTTATCCAAGATGGGAGGGAAAACACAGAAATCCTGAACCGTGCTAAAATAATTTCTTCCCTAAATACTGAAAACCTTGTTCAAAGTGGTTGTTTTGTTTTCAGTAAGTAGATGTGTATCTAGTGGGAGGGCATTCACAGATACTATTGGCTTCCTCATGCTTAAAATCTGTAGAGAAGCTTAGAAGAGTAAATAGAATGAGAAACTAAAATGACCAAAGCATAAACATTAATAAAATATTTAAATTGTTCATATCTGAAAGTTACAGTTAAAAGGGGTTTCAACTTCATTGGTTGAGAGCTGTGTAGAGGACTAGTAAAGCACACTCCTGGCTGTATCTGGGCAGGTCATGGAGGTGTAACCTTGGGTACTGCATCTGACCTCTGGAGCCATTCTCCTGGTCTCTTCCCCGCTGCCACAAACTGGGCAGTTTTGCTCTGCCTCAGCCCTTCCTGCTTGATGCCCCTACCCTTGGAGCCAGCTAACCATGGACCGAATTCTCTGAAACTGTGAGAGAAATAAAATCTTGCTTCATTTAAGTTCCAAGTGTCAGAAATGGGAAAGCTGATAATGTAATATTCCCAAACTAATTTAATTTATAGAAATCTGTATAACACCGATCAATATTTCAGGCAGCGTACTTTAGGAAATTTTGTAATTAAAGTTAATTTAAAATTAGTTACTTTCAGTTGCAGTGCATTGAAAAAATAAGGCCAAAGTAACTTTTTCATAATTAACACAAAATGTTTTTAATACTCAAGAACTGAGACAAATGTGCTTTCCTTGGTCTTATCATCCCTAATTAGATCGATTTATCAATGATTATGCAAATATAATTATTTTGATTCTAATTTACATGCAAAAGATACTGTGATTAGTATGTATAGGATAGAATAATTCTTTTCTTTCTTTCTTTTTTTTTTTTTTGGTACCGGGGATCAAACATGTAACCTTGCACTTACAAGGCGGGCAGCAGAACCACTGAGCTAAATCCCCAGCCCTGTGATAGAATAATTCTAAGATATGGGATCTCGTCAAACAACTTAGAATTTGGATGAGGCAAAAAGTAAAACCACATAAGAGAGAAAAGATTCCAATTTAACATAAAGCAAGAGGTTTTCCAGACGTGTTAAATAATTAAGCAGCGACTGGATTGGACAGAGTACAAGCCCATGTTCCAGAGGAGAGAGAAGTCATTGAGGGTTTGGTGGGTTTACTTTTGAGCACCTTGTGTGAACCAGGACTAGGTTTTGCACTGGTGGACAATTTTCCTGACTTTTAGAAGTTGTTGGCCCATTCCAGCCTCAAAGAATAAAAAGGCTTTTACCAGAGCCAGATACTTGAGCAGCATTAGACCTAGAGAGGAGAGAGGATGCTAGATCCTAACTCTAGGTCCTATACCTAGGAATTGGGCCCTGCCAAGTCTCACAGGCTCCACATTGAGGGTCCCTGCATTCCGTTTAATGCTTTGCTTTTATTAATTTGAAAGTCTTACTAATTGTGAAACAAGGGACTACCCAATTTTGTTTTGCACAGGAAAGTTATATGGCAAATTACGTAGCAAGTTCTACCTGATCACCCCTTCTGCTGGTTGTGGACAGACAGCTCTAATACGTGGTTTGTTTTTCTTTACAGCAACATTTCTCAGACCGGTATGTTATATTCTCCTTTGAATGTACCCTAGATAAGTATTAATTTATCTACAGAATAATAGAGTAGGAAAGAATAGTTTACTTATCTGTTGGAAAACAAATTTAGCAAATGCGTTCCCTAGCAACTAAAGAATTCACCTTATATGGAGAGTGATTATAAATACACTTTGAGGATGACTCAAGTGAAAAAAGCTTGAAATCATTATGTTTAAATTAACTAAGACTGGTTATACAAAGAAGGTATCCCGAGGGCTTAATATATTAACAATAAATGTACTATCTAGTGATTATTTCTTCTTTTCACAGGAATGACTCATCACAGGCTTCTTCTCCGTACACAATGCAAGTGAATTACTAGTTTCAAAAAAGAATGTAGCAGTTCCTCTTTTCTAACACTCCTGTCTACTGAAACCTAAAATCTACGTTTGAGTCCAGGAAAAGAGCAAAAATAGTGACAGACCTCAGAGGTGATCACCAATTCATATATTCATACACTAGACTGCCTATAGACACTTAAGCATTCTTATTCTTGCGGTCAGATATAATGTACTGGAAACACAGCAAGAATCTGTCTACTGAAACATTATCTCCTGCATATAACATTGTTAGTACCTAGAAATGGTCTATATTCTTTTTGTGTTTCACAAACTTTTTGAAAGTTGTGGCAACTAGAAAGTAAAGTGACATACTTTTCTGTAAGTGAATGTTAAATGTCACTGACCAAAAGTTTTATTGATAACACTGAGGTCACTTGGCAGTTCAAGGAAAATGTCCAAAGAAAAATATTTACAGGGTAAATTGACATTTTCAAATACTCTAGCTCCAGTAGCAAAAGATAATTAGATGGGAAAAAAAATCTAGTGACACTTGCCTTCTTTCTATTCATAGAGATGTAGTGAAGATTGGTGAGTACTCAGAGTTTTATAGAAAATAGGAAAATAAAAATTTGTCATAATGAAGTAAATGCAATATATAAATATATATGCACACTTTTAAAGCATATTGTCATTATTTATCTTGATTTTTCCATCAATCCAGGCAATAAACAATGCTACGTGATGCAGCATCACACACTAAATTAATAGCCTGTTTAAAATGACTCTGTTTCATTAAATATTTATAATTTTTTTCAAGTCTACTCGGGGCAAGGATGGGAATAGATATATGCACATCTCATCTTATTGTCAATACTATAAACTTTTTAAGTGTTAGAATATGTATGACTCATTTGGAATCCCCCAGAGTTCCTAGAATTGGGCTTTACTCAGAGGAGCCCTTGATAAATATTTATTGAATAAAAAATGATAGATTATAATTTTAAAATGATCTTGGCATACTTTACAATATTACATATGAATATGTAACCAAAAATGTGATTTCCTCAAATATAATCTAAAAGGAAAAGTCACTTTTATTACAGAGAAGGATAATTTCTTTTTCTTTTTCTTTCTTTTTTTTTTTTTTTTTTTTTTTTTTTTTTTTTTTTTTTTTTTTTTTTTTTTTTTTTTTTTTTTTTTTTTTTTTTTTTTTTTTTTTTTTGGTATCAGGGATGAAGCTCAGGTCCTAGTGCAGGCGGCAGAACCACTGAGCTAAATCTCCAGCCCCACAATAATTTCAATAACAAAGTGAAATGTGGTGGAAAATAAGTCTTGGACTGGAATGTACATGTCAAATAAAAACATACTCTACAATGTATCATTGCAGCAAGTGATCATAAATTATCAAATAGTTAGATCACTGTGGCAGTTTCATAGAATGCTCCAAAATATTATTCAAATAAATATTTAAAATGAGACAGAATTTAAAGGTATCTTTTTAAATGGGTTGAACATAGTTATTATCACGTTAAATTTTTTCTTTATGTAAACCAGTTAAATTAAACATTAAAATAAGAAATGTTAGGGTTACACTGAGTTTTTGAAGTTGGTAAAATTATCAGATTGAATTGGGAGTATAATGCCATCAAGTAATTAGACAGCCGTAGGATACTGACTCTGTGAAAAATTAATGACTTTGATAGCCAAGCTCTTTCTGTTAGACAAGTAACTAGAAACACGGACATGTTAAAAGAAGGACTCAAATTCACTTAGCTCATTAGGAAGTTACTGGGAGCATTCCTGCTTTCCTTTTATATCCTTTCTTGCCTTTCCTTGTTCCTGAAAATACTTCAACTGTCTCCTTTGCATCTATAATTGTTCTTTTTTTGTTGAATCAATCTTATTAAAGTACAAATTCATTCCGGACTCTACTGTTAGAAGCAACTCCATTTAACTATGACTCCATGGCTTTCATATTCTACTTCACAAATTTCCTATATCCTATTATCTTCTCTATGTCTCAGTTTCCTTATCTGTAAAATGAGAAGAACAACCTTCCTGTCATAGGGTTATTTGGAAGATCAAATATATTCATATAGAACAGGGTTTAAAAAATGCCTAGAACACAGCAAAAATTCCATAAATCTTCACTATCACTATTACCATCACCAACCTCATGTTTATTTTTTTCCCCTAAGAATCTTTCTAAGTTAAGTACATTTACTAAGAGTGCCTCTAGCCATTAAGAAATATGACAGGGTGCCAAGGTAGGGTACAAGACTTACAGCATACAGAATAATAAAACTGATAATACAGTAACTATTTGGTAGGCCTTGGTTTAAGAGCAAATACAGCGCTCACATTTTCTTCCCCGTAGGTAGCCTATGAAGACTTATTGTTGCTAACCCCACTCTATGGCTCCTAAACCAAAAGACTCAATGGAGGCTAATTAGCACAGTACTTGGGGCTAAATTTGAGTGTTTCTGTGAATTAGGTGAGGCAGGCGCTGGAACCACTGAGCTAAATCCCCTGCCCTTTTTTGTGACCTAGGTGAAATGTTTCCTCTGTGTCAAGATGACTCCTCTCACAAGACGTCTGGCACCCCAGAGGTCTTCTAATTTGCTTATCATATTAGGGTTTGCAGAGGCAGTTCCAAAACAGATACATAAGGGGTTCAGAAATGGAGATTCACAGAGTTTGAGGAGTTAGCTTAGAACAGTATTTTCACAAAGGTTTACATAGAATTGGATGTCATTTTTTTTTTTTTTTTTTTTTTCTACCGGGTATTGTTCTCCTCCTTTTGCTGCTTGTGAGGCAGGCCACCGAACCACTGAGCTAGATCCCCGGTCCCAAATGTCATATTCTTTAACCAAGATTGAAGGTCTACTGAGAAGTAGAATCACTGCTTGTACAGACTGCTACTGGGAACTAAAAATAAATGGATGATTAAGAGGAACTTGTCTAATATTTACTGTGCAGATATTGGGAGGAAAACAACAAATAAACATCACAAGGTCAACACGCTTTATGAGATCATGAAGTTGAGTATCAGTATATGTGTGTGTGCGTGTGTGTGTGTGTGTGTGTGTGTGTGTGTGTATTTATATGAACATATTTAGCCTCATCCTACCCCAAGAGGGAAAGGGAAAGCACTAAAATACTGTAGCAATGAATATTATATTGGAGGCTCATGTCAGGCAAGTTTGAGTACAAACAGTAAATAGGCTCAATAACCACCTGGAAAAAGGGTGTTTATATTTACAGTTAATTTTTTCTTAAGGCTAGGAAAAAATTATTGAGGGAAAGAAAGCTTCTGTCTAAGAGAGAGACAGAAGGGGGGCCAGAAAGTGGGTTACCCACCCACCCTAATTTTCAAAGATGTTTTATACAGCAAAGCCATGTGGCGAAGCAGGCATAAAATGGGACAAAACTGTAAGATCCAGTGGAAATTAAAAGGTGGGTATGAGGTGGGGCAAAACCACGACCAACCAATAAGATTGCAAGTCCATATCGATTAAATATTGATAATATTTCATATTTATTAAATGGGGGTCAAATGGGGGAGCAAGTCCCATAGCAATCATATAAGGATTTTCAGTAAGGGTGGGGGTCAGGGATATTTCCTGGAAAGGCTGGGTTAAGACCTTGGCCCCCCCACCCAGGTGATTGAAACCTCTTTAGAATATCAGTCACTGCTATTCTTCCTCAAGGGGAGCAGAAAGGTGCAGTAGTTTCTCTCCTTTTACAATTCTGGCCTTCAGTGAAAGTGTCTTGATTGTCCTCCATGTTGGCTCCTTGCTGTGTTGGTTCCTGGAGGATGGCCCTGTCTAACTGCCTACAAGATATCTAATTAACTTACCTATCTGCAATATCCCCTCCACCTAGAAGTACCCCTAACTGCTGTGAAGGGGCAAAGGACGAAGACAGCTCTGGCTACTTCCAGCTGAAGAGGATAGCAGTTATGATCAGTAGCTAGAGTTACTCTCAGAGGGTCTATCTAAAGGCCTTCAGTAGGTGCCTGGCATTGTCATCTTGGTATCTACATACCTCTTAAGTCTGGAGGAGACAAAGCCAAAGAAACAGTTACGAATGCATGGGCCAAATTATAAGGTCAGCAGGATTGCTATAAACATAGCCAACAAAGAGGATAAAGAGGAGGTCCAGGGCAGAATCCAACATAGAAGTCATTTTGTATAGTTTAGCAGTTATGAGCTGTTTACAAGGTTGATCTGGTGGATCTCAGTAAAAGAAGTCTAGCACATTTGTCATTGGTTCCATTTGTATGACCACTTGGAGTTTGGCACCCTCAAGAGAAGAATAAATAAAACTTTTATAAAATTAGAGTATGCATAATCTAAGCATGATGACACTAGAATGAAAGGGCAGGTTGGGGAGAAAGTCATACTTAGAAATTGAAATAGTGATTGAACCTGCTGGTCTTAGAGTCTTTCATTGACAGAGTTATCTGTAATTCTCATACTTTGTCATTGGTCTCTCTAGTTTAAGCTCTAAGAGACAATTTGAAGCATATATTTTGCTAAGAAATATAAAATGCTAGCTGAGCTCTTACAGATTTTACCATAGTTTTTTTCCTAATGATCCATAACCACGGTCAGCTACTGGTAGAGCTGGAAACTGCCAGAAGGGGTCAGTGACTGGAGCCCCTTTTTATACCTAGTTTATTACTATGAAATTATTTTATACCTCTTTTGGTTATTCTTTTCTATTGGCCGTTTAAGACCGAGTTAAACTGAGACCTTTGTCAATCAACATGAACCTCTTGGTATCTATCAAGGTCAGTTAAATCTATTCAGGCATTATTTTGGAACCATGCATAGAGCCTCTCAGCTCCTCTGTCAGTGTCAGCCCTAAGGATGGGTCATGGCCTTCCTTGACCATGTTGTTTCTTTGTGGGTTTTTTTTTTGGTACCAGGGATTGAACCCATGTCCTTGCACTTGCAAGGCAGGCAGTGGAACCACTGAGCTAAATCCCCGGCCCTTGGCCATGTTGTTTTCAGTGAAAACGTGGAGACCTTTCCCTCGTGGTGACCCTACCCTACTTTGGCACACAGTATATTTGTCCTCTGGTGTCCAGCAATCTCCCTGCTCATGAGGTTGAGTGACTTGCCAAAGATGAATGATCCTATAGGAAAGGTTCCTTGTGTCCTGGGTCTTGCAGAATTCAAGGGGCCCAGGCCAAAATATTGGCTGTCCTAATAGCCTAGTTACCTTTCTAGTTTTGGTCTCCAAACTTTAGTTGTTGAACACCCAGAAGAGAAGATCAGTGACATTAGTAGTGCCCTGGGAGCAGTGAGCTTAATTATAATTTTGTCTGTAAATTAAGCACTTTGAAATATAAAGCATAGTTAGGGGGTTGTTATTTCTTCTCAACCATGGTTATTCTAGTAGTTTAATCCCTGCAGTGTTAAGAGAATAGTTATATATTATAGAAACTTAAGATCAAGAGCCACACATAGTATTTTAGCATGACAATCATGATATTTTCTTTGTAACAATATCCATCTTAGTATGAAATAATCTTTCAGTCAAACACCCCCATCTGATCACAAGACATTAAATGACATAAAGAAAACTTTTATTTGTTATCCTTTAGTAGGATGCCATCTAAGGAGAACATACATGTTGGCCCTAGGAGTTCATAATTTTAGTTTTAATTTCTAATTTTAGTGTGTGACATTGTTTCAAATGTTTGGCAACTGAGTATCCCTAAACATGGTAACACATATAACATACATCACGTAAGTTTAAAGAAAATTATTATTTATAGTTACCTCATGCTGGCTTGACATTTATCTCTTATCATAAGTAGCTGGAGGGCAACAAAACAGCTGTACATGTAAGTCTATTTTAATCATTCCAAAATCCTTTTCCTTCTCTTTTATGTAAAGAGGGACAATTATTTACATCAAAAAATGAGCCTCTAGTGACAGAATTTCACTGAAGTATGCGGCACATGAAAAGAAAAATGAAAGAAATGGCCTTATGAAAGTAGATATCTGAATAATTTCATATAGGTGCCTACTTTGCCCATCTCTGTTATAGCTAGTCTCTTAGTCAAGTCTACCACATGGTTAATTTATTACTTATTTTTGGTAAGTAAAATTCTAAATAATAATAATAATAATAATAATTCTAAATGTAATAAGTGTACTTCTAAAATTTATATGGATAAAAAAATTCAAACACAAAATAAGAATTATAATATGTAAAATGCTTGCCTTATCCTTTTTTCTTATTTATGAGATCTCTCTTCAGGGTAAGCACTTATTCTTAATTGTTTTTAATGTATTTTTCCATTTATGTTTATGGATGGAAGTGTAAAAGGTTCTATATGCAGGTATAAAATCAGGTTCTTTTACAAACACAAATAGGATCAGGCTTTAGAAACAATTATATAAAAGTTTTATTTTTCACCTGGCAGGAAAATAATGACAATGATGACGACTAAAATATGGAGGAGGGTAAAAAAGGAGAAAGAGAGATAGCCTATAAACATTTATGGTGCACCAAGCATGTTTTCCAGTTATCTCTCACCACAAATACCAGAGGTATATATTTGTATAATAGTCATTTTTCAGATTAAAAATCAATACATAAGGAGCACAGGCAATGTAAGTTTGTATTAATAGCACCAGGATCAAAGTTTGGTGGTCTGCTGCATATTTTTATATTTTTAAATAACAAGCTAGGCAAAATTTTGGATATTTCTATAGCAGCATGTACAGACCTGTCTCATTATTTTCAGTGACTGAATAGAATTGATTGTATTGTCCTACTTTGTGATTTTACCTGATTCTTCCTGATGGGAATTCATCCCAATCCCC
>NW_022900932.1:35666664-35685088 GCF_012274545.1 Fukomys damarensis
TTTTTTTTTCGGTTACAGTATTTGAGATTTTAAGCTTAATAATTAATTTTATCAATATTACACAAGTCACATTATATGACAGATTTGTAGTGTTTCTTTTAATTTTTTTCAATAAACTAAATAATTTGTTTTAACTGCTTATCTTCTGAGTTGCTGATGTCCAGATTCAATGTCTCTTCAGCATACTTTCTAAGCCTTTAGTTGTAACAGGCTAAGGCAATATTCAGTAACACTGATATTGATATTAACAAATCTGGAACAATATTGTCATATTTTATCATGTTCTCAGAAAAATTTGAAGAGAGTATAATCAGCACTTGTTTTTCTTTTGTTTTCATTTTGTCTATTAACTGGTGCTTTTTATATTGCAATGCCTATCAAAACAGCTTTTTGTATGAACACCATGACATAGCTATTATAAGTTAATCAGACTCCAAAGAATTAAGATTTCATACTCCAATTAGAAAATGGTGACTAATAAGCCAGTGGATTTTGATTCACTAATCTATTCACATCATTATTAAGCTATGGTATAATTTCCAACATATATATGTTTTCTAAAATGATTTTCAAAAGGAATTGAATGTAAAATATTGCTTATTTAGATATTGTTCAAACAAGAGGTAAATAAAAATAACAATTTAAACACATAAAATGTTATCATGGATATTTTAATGTGGGTTTGAAATGCTGTCTTATGCTACATATTTCCGTTGTGCCAGTAAATACCCTTGTGAAGTGGAAATTACATTAAATTTTTTCCTGGATCAAACAAATCTTATGAACCAAAAAATGTCCATGTAAACTAAAAACCTGATTTTTAACTTACACATAAAGTGGTAAGGGGAAAGGGTAAATATACATTAAAACTGTATGTGCTCATAAAGCTTAGAAAAAAACCACCAAACTAGTAGCAATGGGCAGTCTGGTCCTCAACTCATAGGCTGCTAAATACCATCTCATTCTAAAAGCAATTTAGGGTAGTGGAAAAAATGGCTGATTTAGGACTGGATTTCGAAATATCTAGGACTAGTCTGCAATACTTTACCATATCTGATAAAGCTGTTAAACTAGATCCACATCAACAGAACTGCAAGTGAAACTGGAGGTGTAGCCCTGTGGCATAAGTGAGACACCGTGAGCATAACTAAGAACAAGGACTAAAGTGAACCATGTTAAAGTAGCTAAATCTATTGGTAGAGTACTCCAGATAATAAAGAATCAGAAATGCTGAACTAACACTGAGCTTAGACCTTGAACATCAACTGCCATTAACATTAAAATAAGACGGACTTTACAATGCTACCTGAAGAATGGATACAGCCATAAAGCAGTCTCTCCATTAAAAAAAAAAAAGAGTCACGAATCAAGAATCTTGATCCAGAATAGTGATTGAATTTCCAATTTATAGAAACTATGGAGGGAAATTAAAACATGCCAAGGTAGTCTTAAATTTAGAGATAATTGAAAATTTGAATCCTGACTAAAACTTTTTATGATTTTAGAAACATGTAATTTAGAGGTGTGATATTAGTATCATGGTTATGTTGGGATTAATAAAAGACCTCATCTTTTATAGACACATAAAAATGTACTAATAAAGTGATATACTATCTAGAACTTGTAAGCAGTGTGAGAAGTGGGAAAAAGTTCGGGCTGCAGATACAGTGAGGTTAGCCTCTTCTTTAAATTAATGGTTGTTGATGCTATGATGGAACCTAAGTTTTCTTTGATATTTACTTTCTTTTTTAGACAGGGTCTTGTGTGTAGTCTAGGCTGGCCTCAGACTTGTGATTCTCCTGCCACAGCCTCATGGATGCTGAAATTACACACATGCACCACTGGGCCTGGCTTTTACTTATTTGTTTGTATGTTTGAGAGTCTCTATAATTAAAGTGTGGGGATATTTTGTTTTTGCATTTGTTTTTTGCTTTTGAAGTTTTGAAGAACCACTTTAACACCAAAATCTTTGGACACTGAAAAAATAAAAAATAAATAAAACAGTTGCACTTAAGGTCATCAAAGAATTATATAACACCAGAGAGAGTTTTTATTAATATAAGCACTCAGTAGGGGACCTGCAACAGTTCAGACCAATTAGCATTCTCTTCACCAGTTGAGTCCACTGATGTCAAGCTTTTCATTTTCCAAGAATAAATATTGCTTGCTTTAAACATCAAGTGGAGGGGGAAAAAAGCCACCAATACACAGGAGCTTTATTGAGTATGAGTATGAATGATTTTTTTTCCAACATTTATCAAATGTCAGATTTTTATAATAGTTAATTAAAACTTCCTAGAGTTATGAATGTGTAATAAATTTGTATGGGGATTCAGAAGGGGGAAATCAATAGGTCTTAGGATTTCTAAATTTTCTACATTGGGACTAAACTTTCTGGCATTTAATCAATTTTCATTAAAATGAAAATTATTAAGTAAAACAATATTGAGAGGAAACTTTTAAGAGGTAAACACGTGCTAGTGGATAAAATCACTAATGATATATACCAATTAAGATACCTGCACTGGAAAACATTGATTAACTTTTCTAAAGTCAAGTATGAAGAGTTAATGATATTAATTAAGAAAAATCACAGTTTCCATTATTACATTTCAGTAATTAAGAAATCTGTGTGAGCTTTAAGAATGAATTAACTAATAACTTTAAAAATCTTGCAGTATTAGAACACAGATTTAAGACAAGAATATGGGTTACTTTAGTTTCTGAAACAGATTCTTTTCTTTTGATTTCAGAGAGCTCAAATGCAATTTGGGTTGAAAATAACTAATTCTTTCAGGGTCACATAAAAAACCAACATACCAGACAGCTGTTTGTCCAAGCAATAAGTTCTTACTAGTCCCATTGTGACAGCCATTTAATTTGTTTTATGTCCCACATAGCCTCTGTCTCAATTCAGCCCATTGTTAATTATTCTTTAGTGAAATACAGACCCAGAGTCCCTTTTCTATTCTCTAAGCTCTAGCATGGTCAAAATATAATCAATATGCACAATCAACAGATCCAAGCTGTTAAGTTTTACAATCACACCAAGAAGTAATGTATATAAAATTTGACTACTTGGTTTCATTGCCCAAGGATTTTGACGATTTTTTTTTTTATTGAGTTTATTGGTACATTTAGGGATACAGTACAGTTACATTCATTGTTGGGATCATGTACCTTTACATGGCAAGTCTTGATTCTCATTTTTTTCCCCTTACCTCTGCCCTCCCTTCACCCCCTCCTCCCCTCCCTATCTACAAACACTTTATTTTCATCTTTTCATTCTCTCACATTTTTTTCTTTTCCCTTTTTGTTCTTCCCCTACGTATCACACCTTCCCTACACCTTTAGCTCCTTTCCTCCCATTTCTAAATGTCAGTAATCTTATTAGAATCTTATGCATTGTTGCAGAATATTCACACCAGGGAAACTATTCGGTATTTACACATGTGGGACTTATTTATTTCACTTAGGAGTATATCTTCAATATGTATCCATTTTCCTATGAATGAATCTATTCTCTCGCTCTTTATGGCTGAGTAATATTCCATTTTATAGAAAAACCACAACTTCTTTATCCAGTTTCCAACGGATGGGCAAATAGGTTGTTTCCAAGATTTAGCTATTACAAACTGTGCCGCTATAAACATGGGTGCACATACTTCTCTGTGATATGATTCTTTCAGTTCTCTTGGAAAGATACCCAACAGAGGGATGGCTGGGTCAAATGGAACCTCCAGTCCAAGCTCTTTGAGGTATCTCCATATTGATTTCCATAGTGGTTGCACTAGTCTGCACTCCCACCAACAATGGAGGAGGGTTCCTTTCTCCCCACAACCCCGCCAACATTTGTTATTGTGTGATTTCTTGATAGCAGCCATTCTTTGTGGGGTGAGGTGGAATCTTAGTGTTGTTTTCATCTGCATCTCTCGAATGACCAGTGATGTGGAACATTTTTTCATATATTTTCTTGCTGCTTTCACTTCTTTGTATGAGAAATGTCTGTTCATTTCGGATGCCCATTTTTGGGGATTTTGACGAATTTAAACCTGCCATGTTACTGCAGTGACTTGAGCTACTATTTAAATATTTAGTTAATTTTGGAGTTCAAGACTTAACTATTTTCCTAAGATTAGAAACTGAAAGCAGAAGCCAACTCTTACCAGTCTTCATAAATGCTAACAAAAATAAATTTATTTTAAATTTTCATCTTAGTTATTAAAAAACACCATCACTAGAAGTTATATTTTCATGCTAATCATAATTTCACAGCAAGGTAGGAACATTCGCATTTTTTGGCCACGGAAATACATGGTTTAGTTTTATTTTTGTCTTTTTGTTGTTGTTGATGATGATGGGAAAAACAATATGGAAAAGTGGCCATCAAAGAATTTCTGGGTTCAAATTCTGGTCCTTTCATAAAACAACATCTCTAACCTCAATTTATTTGTACCATGGGGATAAATTTGAACTTACAGAGGTTTTGGGGGCTTCAATAGGTTACATAAAGTAGAAAATAGGATAGCTACTCAACTAGCTGTTATTACTGATATATTAAAAGGACGAAATGCAAATATTTCCCCTCTTCTCCACGGATCATTTAAAGATGAATCTTCTCATTCAAGGAAGAGAACTATTTTCTCAGACTGATTTTAGCTCAGTTTCACAGAGTATCTAGGTCAGTTGTCAAGAAAGAAGACAAGTTTTCTGAGGAAAAAAGTTAAAAAATGGAAATACCTCTGGGCAAAGAATTTGGGGGAGATATATTTTGTATACTCTCAAAGGAAGAGCAGAAATGAGTACAAAAGATGGTGGCAAGTTATCAGAGTAGGCCAAAATAGCTAAGAGATCATCTGGGCATTTTTAAAGAAAAAGCATGTCATTGTCTCAAATAAAAAACCTGGACGGGCATGGCATGAGACTGTATAAGAACTATCTAGGGCTCTATAAACCCCAAAGGAGCTGTGATACTGTCCAGCAGAGTCCAGTCAGAACACTGTCTCCTGGAAAGCACATTGTTCCCTTATCATCATCTACTACCTTACCTACAGACTAAAAGATCTATCACCCAAGAGTTGGAACATTTCCTATTTGATTGCCTTATATATGCAGATCACCAGCTGTCTTAGTGATCCAGGGCATTTAGAAACCCGTGAAAGGAGGACTCAGGATAGCTGATGTGGTGGTAGTCAAGATATTATCCACTCATTAACTTTTTTTTTTGGTACCAGGGATCAAACTTGGGACCTTGGGCTTGAGAGGCAGGTGGCAGAACCACTGAGCTAAATGCCCAGCCCAACTCATTAACTTTTTTTTTTTTTTTTTGAGGCAGGGTCTCACTACGTAGTTGAGACAGACCTGGAACTCACTATGTAGCCCAGAATGGTCTCAAACTCACAGCAATCCTCCTGCCTCAGCCTCCCAAGTGCTGGGATTACAGGTGTGCGCCACCACGCCCAGCACCACTCATTAACTTGGGACAGCAGAACTTTATCTGCTGGAAAACTCTGAACACCATTCGTTGCTTAAAGCTTTCCTCTCCCCCGTCATTTGGGGATGCCAAAGAATAAGTAATAAAAATTATTGAAAAATATTTGACTATTTAACCCACAGGTAGTATTAGAGATTTTTTGTGATTACCTAAGTTTTTTATCCTGTTTTTATTTTAAAATTTCTATTAATACATATTTTCAATACTTATGATTATATTCATCAAGGGGGAATTGTTACATGTACATAACACATCTTTTCTTTTTACTTCCCCTGTTTCTTTATCAATGTAGCTATATACACTTTTACCACATATGGTACACACTTGGCTTATGTGACTATATATTATGGTACAGAAACTGCATACATTTTAAAAGGTGAAAAAATGCTAAAGGGAAACATATCTCGGGAGAAGAAAATACTTTATTCTATATTCATGGGTTTTATTCTGGCCAAATGTTACGAGGAGATGTAAACATCTATTGCCGATTTGCTATGAGCAGTATCAGAGAGCTTTGTAAGTTTAAAATCTACCTGTGAAATGCGAACTATTCATTTGAGAGTATCCTGAAGCCTCACTTCACAAACTTGAAGGACTCAGTAACTTAAAAACTCAAATATTAGCCCTAAATCTCTAGAGACACCATAAAGATGTAGCTAATGTTGCTATTTTTCTGCAAGCATTTTTCCTTTCTTTAAGAAAAAAAAAATACAATTCATAGCTTCAACAAGATAACAGAAAAATAAGTAGGCTAGTTAGTACTGTCAATCCTTGATGCTTATTTTATGATTTACTATTTTTCCCTATTCATATCAGCTAACATTATATTATATATTATATATATTTCCAGATTATATATGGTGCCAGAATCTTGGCACCATATGCTACTGGCTTAGGAATTTATGATTTACTGTTTTTCCCTATTCATATCAGCTAACATTATGCTGCACAAAATCCAGCAAATAAGAGTAGATAACAAAAATTTAATCATATATGTATTGTTCCAGATTATATATGGTGCCTAAGCTATGCTACTAGTTTAGGAATTTAGATACTAGACACCCCTGAATAAAAGTAGTGACGTTGTAAGCAGGGTGGCTGGCTACATGGAAATAAAACTCCACTTTTTCCTCTATCAGATGAATCTGGGAAACACAAACTGCATGTCCCCGAGTGTTGTGAGGCAGAAATAGCAATCACGGTGTTGATGGAACTGACAATAATAGCCAAAGACACTCAGCTTCATTGGACCATTACTGTGTTTGAGGGATTCTGCTTTTGTTCCATCATTTGCCAAAACTGTTATAATGACGTCTTGTGGAAGACATTAGAACAGTTTTTTTGGAGGGAGGAGGGGTAAAGGGAGGGCAGGAACAAGGGGAAAAAAATGAGAATCAAGACCTATCATGTAAAGGTACAAGATCCCAACGATGAATGTAACTGTACTGTCTACCTAAAATGTACTAATAAACTCAATGAGAAAAAAAAAGAACAGGTTTTTGTAGCTCCAGACACTAAAGGTGTGAGAAGCCACTGACCCAAAGTAACACAGCCAGGAAGAGGCCAGAAGTAAAGGAAATATACATTTTTGAACAGAAAAATTATGAATTTAGATGCTACAAAAGATTTAGAAGGTTGATCAAATGAGTCAAATGGATTATTATGGAAATATTATTTCATATTTTAATGAAATAACATAAGAATTCATATTCATTTTGATTTGGAATCCAGTTGCATAAAAATTTATTGTTCATAAGTAACATGTGTTCCTTGAAGAGAAAAATGGAAGAAGCATATTACAATTTTAAAATTCAACTTCCAGGAAACTTAGAGTTAATATTAACTTTAAAATAGTGCTCTCTATCTCATTATAGTCTTTTATTTTCCTCCATGTTTTATTTTATATGTGAGGGTTTTTTTGGTGTTTTGTTGTTGTTCTTTTGGTACCAGGGATTGAACTTGGGTCCTTGCACTTGCGAGGCAGGGGGCAGAACCGCTGAGCTAAATCCCTGACTCTATATGTGAGTAAAAGTAGCTTTAACCCTTAGCTCTCCTTTTCTAGAACATTAAAATTACTTTAAAGGTGCAGCTGCTGACAAAAGTCCAAAGCAATTCCTTAAAAAGATTACTATGATCAGGGTCAGTCTGCAGTCTACCTTTACAGTTCTGGAGAGCACAAAGTTAGTTGTTGTTCTTTTGAAGAGCTCACACTTTTCTTTGAAGATGCATGCATTTTTCTGTCCCTATAAGCCATTTTAAAGTGCTCCTTTCATTCATTAAAAATGATCATATCTTTTTCATGGTTAATTAGTTAGTTGACTCTCTTTCCTCTATTGTTATTTAATTGGGAAATAATGCTTCTAATGTGTCATTATTTCAAATTAATTAAGTGATCTGAAAAATGATTAGCTCCTGCTTCCTTCATGTCCCCTTGATTCTATTCAATCAGATATAGGCTCTTTTGCACACATTATTCCCACTTTAATTCTAATTTATATTCTGTATTATAACAAAAAATTGCACAGTTATTTGTATGCCTCTCAAAGATGGGAAGAAAATACAGTTTATGAAACTCAGAGAGAGCTTGAGACAAAAAAGAAGCAATGTCTGATTTCTCTTTGTAATTTCTAGACTGAAGCATTTGTCAAAGTAATGATTTGATAAATGAATACCAATAAGATTCACCCACATATAAAATATTGAAATATTAACAATATATCTTTCCTTATGATTGCTTAATTCAGTTGTTAGGACACCTTTCTTCTCATCTGCTCACCACTAAGTGCTACATACTACACATTCACTTATTTTAGACCCTGAACTATGAGGATTGCTTGCCTACGTACTTATTCTTGAGATTTCAAAAAAGACTTCCATTATTATTTTAAAAAAAAAAAAAAGGTGCCAGAATGGAATAACATATGTAAAATAATAAAAGACTGCTAGTCGGTTTTTCAAATCTTCAGAGAAAGAGATCTAGTAAGGCCATACTATTTCTACTATGAAATTTTTGAGATTTTAAAAATACATTAGTACTAGTTAATATAATTATTAAGCATAGTTCTAATTATTCTAATTATTTAATTGGTGAAAGACCCACGATGCTTAACCCTAGGTACATCACTGATGTCTCATCTTTATCCTCTTCCTGTCCACTCACAGTTGACTTTATTTCATATTTTCAAGGGTCTACGTTGGCAATCACATTTTACTAAGAAGCTTTCCAGAAGGAACATCTGAGCTTTGGATTAGTATGTAGAATCATCACAAAATGCCCAGTGGCTAAACCAAGTACAACACATAGCCAGCCCAATTTGTTGCTACTTTAAGTATTGTGTTCTGTATATTCAAATCCTCCTTTTTGAGGAGGATTCAAGGAAAATTAATCAATCACAGTGTAATTCCAATTTGTTACCTATTACATCAAGAAGCTTACAAAGAAAAAAGAAGGGCAAAATAATCAATGAGAGGTAAATGAAAGCAACAATAACAATAAGCTGATAATAGACAAATAGAACTTTGAGTTCTGACTGTAATCGCAGCACTCTGGGAAGCTGATGCAGAAGGACCAAGAGTTCAAGCTCAGCCTGGGCAACTCACCTACTTAGTAAGAGCTCTGTCTCAAAAAAACCACGAAACCAAAAACAAAGGGTGATGAATGTACTTCAATGTGAAAGCCCTGGGTTCTCTCCTTGTATGAGAAGAAGATCATGAGCACTGTTCCACAATTTTGTGTGAGGCACATTATTTTACACACTTCTCACAGATATAGCTGTGTTCTCATGGAAATGTTTAAAGTTAGCTAGCTTACTCGTGCATTCTCAATACCAATTACTAAGTACTGTAAACAAATGAGACATAAACTAAGTACACAATTACTTGATGAGTAGGACCCCAATTTTTTTTCCATATAATCCTTTTAATTTACAGAATTGATCATGAAGAGTTAGTGATTTTGTTTTGGAATATAGCTGACCACTAGGGAAGCTAAATACAAAAGCAAGGTCTCCACAGTCTCTCCTAAAATTTAATTTTCAAATATGTTCATAAGCCAAGAAAAAGTATGAAACAAATATGCAAGCTGATGCATATAAACTTCATTTTCTTCTATAAAGAACTTAAATCACCATACAGTTAAAAGCAAAAAAATGCAAATAAGACCAAGGCAACAAACAGAAGGTTTTTATTCCTTCATAATTTAATGTGTTTCTCCATAAATGTTAGGTGCCTCCATAGAGTCCCTGATTTATTTACTTCAACCAAAGTTATGGTGGATTTGTTTCAAAAGCCTCAAAGGAATTCATTTTTTGCAATATTCTATTAACTATGCAAAAGACTAGAAGCTGAAATTTATCATTTTTATTTTCTTCATTATAATCTTGGACTATTTATTTAACATTGTTTAGGTAAATTGTTTTCTTGCCTCTAAAGTATAGAGAGAGGCCAGCTTGAGCAAGAGGCAAATGATAAACCAAGCTATTAATTTAGACCTAAATTACTGTGGAGATGAGGAGATGATGAACAGGAATAATATGTAGTCTATATTGAGTTTCTTGGAAGAGAGAAATAATGTGTTAAAGCAATTCACGTAAATTCATACATTGTTTATAACGATCCAAAATGGCCATCTGTCTAGGGCATTTTTATCTAATTATAATTTGGCACAATGATTAGTCTTTTTTCTGACCAATGCCCAAGCACTGGTCAACAAGTACTGATTATGGCACCTTAACTATAAATGAATTTTATCCTTTGGCATTTTAGGAGGAAAAAAAAATCTTCTCCTAAATCCCAAATTTAATCTTGTATTTTTTCCTACTCTAAAACACTTTTCTTATTATTATCAAATTTTTCCTCTTTCTTTGGATAATGTTTAATATTAAAAAAGAACCTTTTCCTGGACACAGACAAACATATACAGGCCCAGCTACTCAGCAGACTCAGGCACGAGGGTTGCAAGTTTGAAGCACACCTGGACAGTTTAGGTGACATCTTGTGCCAAAATAAAAAATTAAAAGGGGCTAGGGAGGATGTAGCTCAATGATAGCACACTCAAGAGTTCAATCCCTGATATCACAAACAACACATGCACAAATGCTTTTATTAACCTATGCTGACACATTGTACATTTTTATTCTATTCTCATAATGTGGCAACTTCATATACTGTAACCTCTTTTTATAAAAATAATTAAGGTCACTGAATTTCCTTTCCAAATTACTTTGGCCTAATTCTATCTAATTGTATGATTTCTGTCAGTTACTTTCAATAGAGATATAATTATATTCTTTGCAAAGCATCCAAAGACAAAACAGGCTACCATGTATTGCAGACCAGTGAAATTGCCAGGTTTTCCAATAGCCTCCTAAGCATTATTTTACAGCTCCATCTAGAAATCCTAGGAATGCAATTTATCACAAATAATGCAAAGTTGCTTCTTAAAATTATCAGTGCCTCCAGAAATCTGATAGCTTATTAGATACTATCTAGGCAGGGTGCTTGTTTTTCACCAAACCTCAGAAAAGGCTTTCAATTACTTTAAGAAAAGCCAACGTAGGATTTGGGATAAGAATCACAGATCAATGGCTCATATTCAATTGAATTATGTCTGGTGTGATCTCTGAATAGCTCCCTATAACTATAGAGTCAAATCTCACTCTAAGTCTTCCTAAGATCTGGTCCCAATTATATGTTCTCACAACTCCTACCTCCCTGTCTACTCAATTACTCAATAGTTTTAGACATATTAAGGTCTATAACATAACTACAAAAATACTGATACTTTTCCTTCACCTTGGAAAATCCTTTTTTTTTCCTCTTGCTGTCAAAATCCTATTAATATTAAATAATGTCACTTATTGTTACTTTTTATGTGATGCTTTTCTAGTAATTGGTTAACTTTATCACTCTTGTAACACCGAAAGCAAAACAAAACCAAACCTCAAATGCAGCAAAGATTTCCTTCTGCCCCAGATGTAATTTCATGTCTTCCATTCCCCAATGTGAGTCATCTGTGACTAGACATAGATCTTTGCATTTTGTAAAATAACTAACACTTATTGGTAACCAATATGCTTTTATTAAATCAAGACCCAAGGATGTTGCTTTCTCTAAAAGAGGAGTTCTAGAGTATTTTAAAGTTACAAATTTCATTAGCAATGAAAGTTCCCTCTATTCTTTTTGGGAAATAGTCAGCTGAGGGGTCATCACTGAACAACCAGTAGTCCAAGTAAGCTTGAAGAAATTTTACTTGGCCTGTAGAGTGTCCAGAAAAATGGAGTCAACATTTACAAACCAGGAGATTTAATCCTAAAAATCTGGATTTTTGTTTTCTTGAAAATTTAAAATCACTAGGCCTGACTCCCCAAATGACAGGGGTTCCCCCTGGGTGGTTAGGCAGAGCATTTATTCAATTTTCTGAAGTCAATCCCGAGAGGTTGATGTACTTTCAAATTCACATTTTAATTTTTTTAAAGGTACAGAACTAGTTCTATGTAACCAGGAATTTATTACAGAAAAACAAAAACAAAAAGCAACTTGACCAAGAATGGAACAGTTTTTTCTTGACTGATGATTTTAAATTACAAACTTGATGAGAATGTGCCTTTGCATTTACAATGCCTGATTTATATTTTCCTAGCCCCAGGACACTCAGCTTAACTTTTCAAAGGGGTGAGAATTTGTTTAAAAAGATGTGCTGGCGCATGTCTTTAATCCCAGCACTCGGGAGACTGAGTCAGGGGGATTGCTGTGAGTTCGAGACCAGCCTGGGCTACATAGTGAGTTCAAGGCCAGCCTGCACTACAAAGTGAACTATGTCTCAAAAAGCAAAAACAAGCTGGGCGTGGTGGCGCATGCCTGTATTCCCAGCACTTTTGGGAGGCTGAGGCAGGAGGATCACTGTGACTTTGAGACCAGCCTGGGCTGCATAGTGAGTTCCAGGTCAGCCTCAACTACATAGTGAGACCCTGTCTCAAAATAACCAAAAAAAAAAAAAAAGAGAAAGTCTCTATCATCACCAGGTTGACAATACTATACTATCCTCTTTTTAAAATTTAATTAATTAGTTTATTTATTCATTTATTTTTCCTTAGGGCAAAAAATGGAAGTCAACAAAAGAAAACTGCAAGGATTCCAAGGGAACTGTTGCTCTAAATAAGTGCAGGCTGAACCCTGATCTTCACTCAAGCTACTGAGAATTAAGTCAACACTTCTGTGCCTCGGAATGACAAATGTAACTCAGAACCTCTACTCAAATCTAACGGTACTCTGCTAGAGGGAGTCATCTACTGGTCATCTCTGAACAAGAATGAACCCAATGTAATGAGTCCAATGTAAATAAAAACTAAACAGAAGACTACATGAGTTCATGCGCTTAAAAACAAGATTCATTTTGTTGGACATAATGCCAAAGAAATCCTTATAAAGAAAATACTAAAGCTCCAAGCATTATGGCTAAAATGGAACCATAAAAAGGGAAACATTTACTTCCTATGGCATTATGGATTCACTGTGTGCCAAAATAATTAGGAAGCAGAGATACAGGTCAGTCATGGGGCTCCACTCCCACTCAGAGACCACTGAATAAACTGACCAGTTCCAACTCAGTCACTGAGCACAGTACTTTTTAGCTACAAGTATAACTTCACAATCAATTCTACTTTTAATCTAAAACATTTTTATTCACAAAGTAATGAGGAAAACACCTTATTGTGAAAGGAAGCACAAATTCAGAAGAGGAGAACAGATAGATAGGACTAAACGGCTACTCCAAATAAACTGAATAGATGATAAAGTAAGAGCAGTGAGAGGAAAAAAAATATTGTTTTCTCAGATTTCATACATCTAAAGCCATCTGTACTTGGTTGTGATGAATACATATGTGCATATATTCAGTAAAAAAACAAAAACAAAAACAAAAAAACAACCTCAGCCTATTTTTCTAATTCCTCTTTACATAAATCTAAGGTCAAGGAGTTCCTCAGTTTGCAGAAGTTATTTGAGTGACGTTGTTTTATGGCTGCTTCCAAAACAACCTCTATATCCTTTCAAATCACATGTGTTACTGTTGATGACAAATCCATTCTCCTCTTATTTCTGAGTTGCTAGATTTTGTTTAAATCTACAGCAATCTGGAATTCCAATGCAAATATAAAACATATAACCTACTCTTCTGTCTTTCAGAGCAATCGCTTTCAAACTCGTTAGTCTAAGATTTGCAATAGAAAAAAAATTATGTACTTTTTTTTCAGTGAAGTAATACCAATTTATGATCCTATATATATATTTTGTTTGTTTGTTTGTTTTGCTTTTGAGACAGGGTCTCACTATGTAGTTGAGACTGACCTGGAACTCACTACAGGCATGCACCACCACACCCAGCTCTGGTCCAATTTTAAATTATGTTCATTTCTGTTCGTATCTGTTTTGTTAAGAAAAGTGCTAGTTGTTACCCAGCAAAATGATTAAGTGACTCACTAACTTGCAATTTTGAAAGACTTTAAAGGCTTTTGTTTTCAGAGGTATTTATCAACAGTCTATTTAAATAGCTAAGTGGAGAAAAGAAACAGGAAAATTTAAAGACAGCTAGTAAAAATATAAATGGTAAAAATATATGCCATATATCCTAATTTTGAGAGAAAACACATACTGCTAATCACCACTAAAAATAAGACAAGGGGAGGATAGTGACTTATAGGTACCATTTTACATGTCTTTCTAGATACTCTGCTCAGCACATTCAAGTCTTCCAAATCTGAGTTATATACTATCCTTAGCTTCACACTGTAGACTGAAGGCAGGAAATTTACTGGTTTAACTTCGAAAGCCAGAGCTCTCAAACACCAGGATCTCTTGCCTTCTACTTGAAATTACTGTATCCTAATAATTCTAGCCAATAGCAAGATGAACAAATGTACCTCATCATCAATAAACATTTTAAAACATTCATAAGAATCTATCAATGTAGGCCACAAACTATCAGGCTTTATCATTCCACAAAGACATACAAAGTTAATCAGGAGAGTTTCTTGAGACTTTAATCTTGAGACTTTAATGACATATGATCCCTTACCTCCGACACTGAAGGAAAACAGGGCACCTATTAAAGTTTTGCACTCTGTTGAGCAGTCTGCATGCACTTCAAAGATAAGTAAGAAACAGAATTTACACAATCCACACAAGTTTTCTCCTGGGTCATTTTCCCCCATTAATCCCATTCCTCAGTAATGGAGTCATTTCATTTTATCTGAATCCACTGTGTTCTTTTGAGTATCTACAACTTTGCACAAATTTTTCTTTTTGCTCACCATATCATGTTTTTCCTTCTCTAACTGGTTTATTTTGTCATAATTTAACTGAAATGTCACTCAGTAAGTCCTCCTAACTCCTTTCCCACCCTGGTAAGTGCCCTTTTTTGCTTTCTTTCCACTATCATGACACTTATATTTTCATTGACTTATTGGTGAATCTTTTAAGGTAGAGATTATGTATTATTGCATTTCCATACTTTCAGAACATTATGTCAAAGTAGGTTTTCAACAGACATTGGCTGATTCAATGAATGAATGAACCAGTGAAGAATGGAGAGAAAAATATGAAAACTAGGTCAGTGCATAGAACCTAAGTGATTGAAATAATAATAAAAAACAAAACTCAAGCAGTTACTGATAAGAAAGAGAAAACTGGAGGAGATACCTCCTAACAAAATTCCCCAAGGCGTATACTAACCCTGACTGGTCTGTCAATCTCCACTATGATGATAATATACATACTGTTGTTTGGATCTTAACTATTCCCCCAAAGGTCCACATGCTGAAGGCCTCTTCCCTGAAGAGATGCTATTAAGATTCTGTGGAACTGTTAAGAGATAAGGCCTAATGGGTGGCCTAGTGAGTCACTGAGTTTTGCCTTTGATGGAGACAGTAGGTCCACGGCTCTTCCTCTGTCTCATATTCCTGGCAGTGACGTAAATGGCTCTGCTCTGCCATGTGCTCCTGCCGTAATATGGAGCTGCAGGCCTGAAGCTAAAGGGCCAATCAATCACCTACTGAAATCTCCAAAAACTGTGAGGCAAAATAAACCTTTGTTCATTATAAGGTGATTTATCTCTAGTATTTGCTAAAGTAGCAGAAAGCTGACTAACATATCAAGTTTAGCCGAACTGGTCATAAATAATGCAGAATGAAGGAACTAACAAAAATACACAATGTTAAAATTGGCCTGAGAGGGGACTGGATTGTTGTTACACCAAAGACACAGTGAAGAAGAAATACAAGTTTTCCAATCTGTGCTGCACATTATTATTTCTAGGTTTCTATGGGGTAAAAATTAAAAATAAAAAGACACAGAAATTTAAGAAGAAAATTGCCACTTAGTTCATAAAAGAGCTTTCAACCATTACTTGAAATTAGTTTCCACAGCAATATGCAGGTAGGATTCCTAACACAATACTGGTTGTTTCTTGAATACAATACCTAGGAATAGAACCTGTGATAAGGCACAAACATGTTTTCTAAATTAGAAATATACATTTATGATCAATGTTATCATTTTTAATTGTTAAAATTTCATCCAAGAGGGCCAGGGATTTAGCTCAGTCGTTCTGCTGCCTGCTTCACCAGTGCAAGGACCCAAGTTCGATTCCTGGTACAAAAAAAAAAAAAAATTTCACTCAAGAATGAGTGAATAGCAATCACCTAATTTTCACAGGGATTTCTAGTGCTTTGTGACATGAATGACAACTGGGTACTGGGTGCTGTCATTCCCACAGTCTTGGTGAATATTTCTGCTGTTTATTCCAATAAAATGTTCACTTCCTATCCTCTAGGACAAGTTCAATCATGCAAAATGCCTGTAAATATGAAGGCAAAAATGGTATTTGACTTCAGCAATGTTATGCAGCAAAATAATGATAGGACTATTAGTGTTAAGCAGGTTCTTAATCAATTTTTAAAGAAAATATTCCCACAGTCTTGGTGAATATTTCTGCTGTTTATTCCAATAAAATGTTCACTTCCTATCCTCTAGGACAAGTTCAATCATGCAAAATGCCTGTAAATATGAAGGCAAAAATGGTATTTGACTTCAGCAATGTTATGCAGCAAAATAATGATAGGACTATTAGTGTTAAGCAGGTTCTTAATCAATTTTTAAAGAAAATAGATCGTAAGACAGAGTTCAAATGCGGAGAAGAGCAGCATAAATCAATGTTGATCTGGCAGACAAACAGACTATAACTTGGTCTTTCACTGAAAGTGACCTTATGGTCAAGGTTCAGTCTCTAGAGATATGTTTGGTAATAATAAGTAAAGAACTATAGGAAAATTTACTCCACACATTTATAAAGAAATTCTTGATAGTTTTATTGAAGTGTATAAATCACAGAAAATTCACCAATTTTAGATGCATGACGCAAGGATGTAAATCTACAGTCATGCAACCATCATAAAATCCAGTTATAGAACATTTCCATCAATTTGGAAATCTCTCCTGTCCATTTCTAACTAATCTCCATTGCAGTCCCCAGGAAACCACTATAGTTTCTTGTCTCTATAAATTTATTTTTCATGAACATTTTATACAAATGTAACTATTCAATTTGTAAACTTTTCCATTTGGCAAATTGTTGCTAGAATTGTGTTTTTGAGGGCCACCTATATTGCTGTATGTATGAGGAAATCTTTATTACCAAGTTATATTTCATGGAATGAATATGCAACATTTTATTTATTCATTTACCACATTTATTTCCAATTTTTGGCCCCTGTGGATAATGTTGCTATGAACATTCTTATAAAAATGTTAGCTTGTGTTTTCCTTTCCTTCACACAGGTTCCTTAAAGGATTGTTGGATGATACAGTGAATTTACTTACATTCCATCTTTTAAGGAACACCCAACTTTTTTCCAAAGTGGCTTTTCTCTTTCTCCAGCAACAAATAAATATTTTTGTTTTTCCACATCCTTTTTATAACTTGTTATTATCTTTCTTTTTATTATAACTGTTCTAGTCCACATTCATGTTTTTTGAGACAAGTCGTATTATGTAGCTCAGTCTAGCCTTGAACTTGCGTTCCATTTGCTGGGATTACAGTTGTGTACCACCATGCCCAGCTCCAAATCTACATATTCTTAAAGGAATTTCCCCTTAAATACTTTCCTACACTCTAAATTCTACAATATCTATTATAGCCCCTCTATGATCTAATTAAGCAAATGCTCTCCCTCCCCTAAATAGAAAATGGAGAATAATTGATTTAGGAAATGGAGTATATAATGAGAAAAAGATGCTTCAAAAAAAAAGCCCTGTGCCAAATACATCTCCTGTGTTTAAACCAAAATATGAAATGCTTTATTCAAGGCTTGGCCTCTTTAAGTGGAATAAGGCCAAAATAAAAGGGAGCTATCATCCAATGACTCTGTCCACCTTATCTCATCTGGAAAATCATATGCAATTCTACACATGAGAAAAGAAAAGTGTTTGTTTGTAGAAAATTGAAAACACTGAATAAAACAAAAACATCATTTTCATTTTGGAAATTTAATTCAGTCTTTTTTCTACATATGTACATATATTGTATCACTAAGATTATGCTTTATATACTACCTAGGATCCTGATTTTTTTTTTTTTTTTGTACCAGGGATTGAACTCAGGTCCTTGTACTTACAAGGCAGGCCACTGAACCACTGAGCTACATCTCCGGCCCCCTTAGGATCCTGATTTTAATGTCGCATCATTAGATCATTTTCCATGCTCGGAAATTTCTTTTCAAACATGAAATTACTCAGTAGTTTGTTGTGAAGCCATATAACAATTTAACCCCCTGTTTTATTCACTGTTTTAAAATTATTAACCTTTATCAGTCCTTCTGTAAGAACATCTTTGGACTCACAGCTGTGCTCCAAATCGCATTTTTTTTTTTTTTTTTT
>NW_022900932.1:35685102-35741669 GCF_012274545.1 Fukomys damarensis
TTTTTTTTTTTTTTTTTTTGGTACCGGGGTTCAAACTTGGGCTGAGCTAAATCCCTGGCCTAAGTCCCATTTTACATAGAGTTCTTCCAGAAAAGGATAATAATTGGGGACCATAAGAATATTCTGCTAAGAAAGACTTGAAAGATTATACCAAATAGAAAGATTCGAAGCAGTGACATTAAAGAAAAATTGCATGCTAAGCATCTTCAGAACTAAAGAAAATAATAGTATTCATTAGAAGGAGGCAGGTTTCTGTTTATTATAGATGCCAAGAACAATAACAAATAAATAAAGTAAACAGAAGCATCCACAGAACAGAATACTTAACTAAGCTTCTTCCTTATTTCCTAACTTAAATGACATTTGGTAGAAAATAGAGTCTTTTCGCATACCACAAATCTTCAAAGAACACTTACATTGGAATCACTTTGTGAAGAATGTGTATAGCAAGCATGTATACATCCATCATAAGTGCTAGCCTTTGGGCACACTTCATTCAGTCTTCATGGTTGTGATTCTTTCATGACAGACTAGAACACCAAGTGTATAAAAAATTAAAGAGAAACTAAATTCTCCAATATATCAATCAGAGCCTTGGCTTGGTAAAGAAAGCCTGTCACTTGCCTTGCCTACCGTTCTATGATGGAACAGGGGAAAATACGAGTGCTTAATTGAGTTTCCATGTTACTTTTAAGAATTTCTAGATCTCCTATCATCTATTGGGCCTATGCTTTGTTAAATATGTCCAGGATATATTTTTCAGAGAATAAGTGAAAAAAAAAGCCAAGCATAAAAACAATATAAGTTTTTATAATAACTCTTGTGCTGTTGTTCCGGGGAAGCAAAGCAAAACAAATCATTAAAACCAACTGTCAGAGTGATCGCCAAGTTCAGGGATACAAAGTTACAGGTAAACTTCTTAGAGGAAAGATACATAATGTGAGTAGAACTGAGGCAGCAAGTGTACTTGGGAGAATCAACTCAAACGTAAGCAAACCCTGAAGAAATGTTTCCATTTATGCACTCTTTCCACCTTTCTCTGGTATATATCATAGTTCTATAAGCAAATCCATGGAGTTTTTTCCTTCTGAATAGCTAGAATTACATCATAAAAAATGTAAAGTTCTATAAATTACTCTAGTTAGGTTGCCATTTCAGGTACTCAGTTACTAATCACTTGCTTCTAAATCTGTAATTGCTTCAGCTATATTATATTTAAAGATGCTTTTTTCTAAATTCACATAGCTTTTATGTGGAACCTATAACAGATACATGCTAATGTGATCCATTCAGTAGGGAGATGTATCACTATTCACACATGAAGCAGACAGTAAAAACGTTTCTATTGATTTACTTTGATATTTTTGACAGAGAAAATTGAATAATTGTCCTTATCATTTACAGAGCTAATCATGATTCAATCTTTGTCTAATATATTAGTTTTATTTTGAAGGAAAATTTTATTTTCCAGCAATGAACAAATAGAATTTCAATTATATGAGCAAAATAGGATAATAAATTATACTGAAATCTTGCAATACAAGCCAAAGCAATAACAACCTCAAAAAGATTTGATTGTTTTTGTTATAAGAGTTGGATGGCTTCAAATGCTGTCCTTGCTGCCACCCTTTGAAAATTATGATCAGTCTTTACATATAAATCTTGTGGGGAGGTGCTATATTCTCTTAGTGAAAATTCCTTAAGTTGAACTCTGGTATTCACTAATATCTGAAGTTATAGTTTATTTATTTATCTCAGACACAAAAACCATTTCATTTGCATGACCATTCTCAATTGATGACCATGGCTGTATCAGGAAAGTAATTCCAGAGCAGATTTCGTGGACCTCTTCTAAGAAGCTGAAAGTTTCAGTGACTAGTTCTGCTCAAATTATTACCGGATATTTTCTGTAGCCTTTCATTTGGACAAATCTAGAAACCACTGTGGCTATAATGTACTTCCTATTTAATCAGGATTCAACTGCTACCTAAAAATTCTTGGTAGAATACTTTCTCAGGGAACGTAAGGAACCTGTAGCAGAATAACATATATTTCCCTGAAGTCATAGGAACGAGGCCTCCAGTTTCCTTTTGCCACTGATTCAAACTCTTGAGAAAAAATCTAAATCATGGGAACAGACCATATTCTGATTTTCAAGTCGATAGGACATAGTATATGATGAAGTGGGGAACAGTGTATATGCCTTTCATATTTTAAAAGTGCTTCCTGTAAGTGTGTACATTACTTGAAAGTACTACCTTACACTTTAAGATGGCCTCTGATTTGTCCTTGGTCAAAAAGTTAAAAAAATAAGCAAATTCAAACAACAGAATAGAAATGAGAAGGAATATCAAGGAGCAAGGCTAATCAGGTAACACATTTCAAACATTTCAATCACCTTTGATTGTAGTTTTTAAGTAAGGGAGTGAGTCAAGGACAAAATTGAAGTAAATCTGTGGTTACTAATGAACTTCTGTTAAAATATAATTCTATTTTTCCAACGAACAATGCAAAGAGAGAAATAGCTTTATCAAAATCTTAAGAGTTACAAAAAAAGCTACAGGCCTAATCATAAGTGTGATTGTATTCAGAGACATGGATTGTACAGGATGAGTAAGGTTAAATGAAGTCATCACAGTAGGCCCTAATCCAATAAGACTAACTATGTAGGTAGAGGAAGAGACACCAGAGAGTGCTCTGCGAGAGAGGCAAGGTCATGGAAAGATACGGTGAGAAGGTGGCTATCTTCAAGCCAGGAAGAGAGGCTTCAACTGAAACCCACTTGACTGCACATTCATCTTGGACTTCAAACCCTAGAAACTGTGAGGAAAACAATTTCTGTTGTATCAGCTGTAGTATTTTGTCATAACAGCCCAAGCTAACACAATCAAACTATACTTTTGTTAGTCTGCTGAAAGTTTTGCATTTTAATGTTGGACATGTATGGATGTTGGATTTTTATCATATTCTTTCGTTTCCTTGATATTCTTGCATCTATTGAAATAACAATATGATTTTTTTTCTTTTTCAGTCTGTTAAGATGCCTGGTTTTGAATGCTAGAACATTTTTCTATTCCTGGGACAAGTCCACCTGGTTGTGATACATTATGCTTTTTATGAATTGGACATGATTTGGTAAGATTTTTCAAACACAATAAAATTTCAGACAAAAAATTTCAAAGGTGAGAGTTATTCATTGGTGTCTCTTCAGAATCAATTCAGAAAGTTATAGAGAACACTCACAGCAGCAGATCAAACTGACAGCATTCTAGGGCAGATATAAAATTGATGGGACTCTAGAATAGACTGAGGCTAACAATATTCTGATTCAGTTGCCTTTTTTAAAAAAGGGAGTTTTGAGTTTTCCTTCATTGCAGAGAGAGGCCTATATGTCTGAAGGAAAAAAAAAAAAAAGCAAAATACTAGCACTGACACTCAGCAATAGAAACAATATGGCTAAGGTGGCCAGTATTTACATCTTTTTGGTTCAGTCATTTAGCAATCCCTCAAATCTTCAACTGCCATCATGAAACAGTGCCTCAATAAAAGGTATGCTATTGGATGAAAGTAAGATAAATGCATAGATTTAAATAAAGATGTTTTAAAAAGTGAAAACCATAAAACAAAAAGATTCTGAGCTCTTCAAAAAATATTATGTTTAAAGTGTCTAGAGACTCAGAAGTTTCAGCATTGCTTATTTGTACTTAAAAACTCTCTGATCTTTGATCTCTTCTAACCAATGAACAGAGAGTATTTCATTTAAGGTGCAACCGGTCTGATAACAGCTGTGAATGCTCTTATGCAACAGCTAGTGAAACATCATACCAACATTTAAAAAAAATAGGAGGTAAACATTAAGAGGTTAATGAGATTAAGGGAAAGGCTTGGAAATTTCAGTGGATTCCAATCTCCAATCTATAATGCTACAAATGAGGATATGGGTCCTTTTCCCTATCTTACTATGACAGTTGTAGAGGACACTACTCATACTTTATGATCTGTTGTTTGCAATGTTGCCATGAATAATTTATATGATTTCTCTGTGCTTTTTCTTTTTTATAGGTGCAATCAAGATAATAACACTCCCTAACTCATGGAATCACTATGAGGATTTTTAAGGAAATCCCTACAGCTATGCCTGGTGCATAGTAAGTTCTTTGTAAGTGTAATCTGCAGAAAGATTAAAAGTCACAAATGAACGGATATAAAGTTGACCCTAGAAATTAAGAAACACAGGCTTTTAAGCCTGAAATAGCAATAAAGAGAGAGCAGTGCTACCTCACCACTGTTTTTTGTTTGTTTTCTACTGTCCAAGATTGCAGGGAAAGTGATGGCAGGAAGAACTCTTTCTCACACTTTTGAGCTAAGCGTAAGGAAATGGTCTTTGACTTTGTGTCTTTAGTTTCCAGATTGAACAGATAAATAAAATTCCTTAAAAATGTTTATTTTTAGTTTTATGTTCCAAGATATTCTGTATATTACTATTTGAAGACTTTCAACAACCTTTAGTTCACTTCTATAGACCTTTATCATTTTTTTTTTTTTTGGTACTGGGGTTTGAACTCAGGTCCTTGTGCTTGTGAGGCAGGCCACCAAACAACTGAGCTAGATCCTGGCCCTATAAAATATTTTTTAATGTCAGCTATTATAGTAAAATTTGGGATCCCAGTTTACCTCATTCATGTTATCCTCAACTGTATGATTTACTTGGTCAAATTAAATATGCCATTGTTACCTGTCATGTGAAGGTACCGGATCCCAGTAATGAATGTAACTGTATTGTAGACCGGGATTGTACCAATAAACGCAATAAAAATTTAAAAAAGTATGCCATTGTTTGTTGAAGCTAAAGGGAAAAATAGCATCTATACAACATTCATTCTAATAAATATCCTGCTAGTTTGTTTAATTATAGGAGCTATACAAAGATTTCAACTAGTTACACAGTTGGAATTTAAAATTCAGGTCAAGATAATGTTTCAGAAACAACTGCAGACAGAACTTACAGGCAGGAAGCAAATACAAAGGATACCTCCTAGCATTATCTGACTAGAGGACCATTTGTTTCTTCTCCTTATTCTTCTTGGAAACATCACAAACAAGGGCCTAGAAATTACCAGTTTGCACTTATCTATCAATGTGCTTTAGGGCAGGCCTGATAGCAAATGGCAAATTATCTATTATCTCTGGAATCCTTTGAAGCTTGATTGGAGAGAATATGTAAATGCTTTTTTTTCCTCTGCTCTGAGGGGTTTAGCTGTTCTGACTGAGATGATAATGCAATCATCTGTGGAAAACACAAATTCCCTAATTAACATTAAAGCCCTGGGAAACTTTCTCTGTGAAAGGGGCCCAGGCCGGCCCCGATATAGCTATCAAACCAAGAGGATTTGGCTTGATTGATTTGATTGGGTCTTAGTTAAATGTCTTATTTCCTCTTTGTTACTTGGCAAAAAACTCTTCCAGGCAAAGACTCCCGATTGTCTTTCAGAGGATTTCCCTTTGTCTATTTTTACCCAAATAGAATATAGCAAGACCCAGTCAAGTACAAACTTCCTTCCCAGAGCAGTCTGGGTACACTAATATTAGGGCATTAGTCAGGGATCCATAAAACAGCATTTTCATGTGTCCACTCACTACACCATAAACATTTAATTCATTTGGGACATTAACCTCTTGACTCCTCCCCTCTCTCCCAAACCCAATTATCCAATTTTGTCCATTTAAGCAAATTATTTATTAAATCAATGCTCCTTTCTCTTTCCTCTCACTACTTCCCCTGGGGTTCTCAAGTACATCTAATCTTTGTTTTTCTTTTTTAATTCCCTCCCATCTCCCATATGATTTAAAATGACTACATGATTTGACATGCAAGTCAGAAAATGCCAGTCCCTTGCTCAAAATATTCAATGGCTCTTTATGACCCATAAATTTAAAGTTCTATCTTATCCTTAAATCTAAACACTTATGTTTAAGTTCCTTTATCTGTGAGGTAGGGTCTCTAATAGAATCTTTTTGTAGGATATTTTTAGTGCTAACATCATATCTGTAAGAATAGAAATTAGTATAGATTGTGAAGATAGTATCTGTTATGATAATGATGATGACTAAATGACCATTTTTCCTTGGGTACATAGCTGTGGGGTTTTGCAGTGGCTTTCCCATCCCATGCTCCACATTTTTTCTTTCTTTAAGTCATTGTATTTTGTTCTGAGTCACTTGAATGGGCAGGATTAATATATATAACCTGCAAATATCACTTTGTGAACCATGGTCACCCCCAGGTTTATTGAGGGCTTAGAAAATAATGACCAGAACAGTCAGAATGATGGTCCTTTTCACTGATAGAGTCTGTGAAATATTCTGTGTCTGTTGTCTCAGAGTTAAGTCATCTAGATTTAACCTTTTGCACTTTCAACTGGATGCCTTCCTACCACAAAAATGTAACCACTATTTTGCTTGAGAAAAAGAGAAAAATAGTCAGAATATAAAAAAATGGGGATTTTTAATGCTTCATGAGTTTCAAAATAATTAGGACGTCACATTAAATTTGGCATCAAAATGTGATCACAACTAGTATTTAATGGGTAGCAATGAGGGCATAAGGTGGCTTTAAAAAACCCAAAGTAAAAATGGGTTCTCAGGCAAGTATTTGAAAATATTTCAATTTACTTTTCCTTTTCTCTACAAAACCATATTTTTGAAAGGAAGCAAAATCAATGATATTTTAACAACAGAATACTCTCAACTGAAAGAAGCAAAAGGGGTAGCTAATAATTATACAAATAAGGTGAATGTAAAGGTTTTTTTCCCCTTCTTTAGAACAATTATTAAGACTTAAAAATTTCCACCCTCTTCCCATTTCCAGTAAACATAATGGACCAAAATACCAATGGCAACACACAATGCTAAGAACGAGGCAGGAGATTAGGATGTAGCAAACTGGCTGGGGGAGTGGGCAGGACCTGCTCATCATAGAGTCTCACGACAAACGTACAGAACATTCCCAAAGCCCTGAAGTTGGAATCGGAGAGTATTATTTCAACTCTTCTTGTGAGAATTTGAGCAGGTTTTTGATAGGACAGTCTAGACATGATATTAGACTGAGGTATGGGAAACACAAAAGATGACCACCATTGAGCTCTTGGCCACTGTACTCTTTGTTTTCCAGTGGTCCAATTTAGAGCGCACCCCCCCAACTTTTATTTTTTTATTTATTTTTTTGGTACTGGGGATCGAACTTGGGTCCTTGCGCTTGCAAGGCAGGCCACCGAACCGGTGAGCTAAATCCCGTCCCCCACCACACTTTTAATTGGCTCATATTTGTTCTACAGGGCATGCTTCTTTTCCTACCTTTAATAAATGTAATACCTCACTACCTTTTGTGCTTGTCTTGACCGATTCTTTGTTCAGGACAGAGAGAACCTAGAAAAAAATCTCTAGAAGGAGTTCTAGGACCCCAGAACCTGATACTGCTTTTGGTAATAGTACTGCTAAAGCAAAAGGTCCTTATTTCAACAAGGGCTACTAGACATTTGGCTCTCTTTTTCATTTTACTGATGTGCAGGGCAGGGATCCAATTGGCTCAGTGCCATTGTGGCAGCTCCTGCTGACTGTGATGACAATATTACTCACCACATAGGACATATTGAGGGTGACCAATGGATTGGGACAGGACAAAACAATGAGACAGATGAGGAGGCTGTAATCTACCTTCCTTATTTCTCACTAGGCCACTAGAAATTGTGAGAGTCACTAATTCCAGCCAGCAGGACAAAGGCAGTAATTTTCTCCTCTTGTTTCATAAGTAACTATATCATGTCTTCAATTTTGCCTCTTGGATAGAAAATTCTGAAATATTTGCTATTTGGCATTGGTAGAAAAGTTTTGCCAAGGCTTGTTCTAGATCAAAGGTCCTAAGGACAATAAAAAATGAACTACTTTCTTTCTCATGGATCACTGCAAATAAATATCAGCACAAATCAGTGAAGCAGCAACTCCTTCTATAACTAAAGCATCTCACTGAGAGCCTAGTAAAAGAATATGCATATTTAAAGATAATTTTCCCTATAAAAGATGCTTGTGGCAAAATTAGTTTCAGATCACTTTCAGGATACTGGATTTTTCATCAACAAGAAACAAAGGGAAATATGACTACTACTCTGGTTCTTACAGGGCAGTAGTACTGAGCCTCCTAGGGTAACTTTAAGCCAATTCAGTTGGCAAAGGAGGGAGCAGAAACCAAGAAAATTAACTGCCCATTAGCATGGGTAGCTTACCACTTCCTACAAATTTGCAGTTAAGCTACTGTGATTTAGTCACAACCACACTCTTCAAATCATTTTCTTCTGAATAGATGATCTCTTTGCAGGAATAATTATTTCCTTAGGAAAACATGCAGAAAGAAACTACTTAGGTTCACTCATTGAAGAAATGACAGCAGAAGAATGTGCTTTATCAAAATAAAGCTCTAGTTTGCTGTTTATAAACTCATTTTTCTTTAAAGAAGATGCTAGACATATTTGGATTTACATTTTAAACTCTAAGTGAGCATTTTTAACATTCTCTTTCATTTAGATCATTTCCCTACCTTTGATTTATCCTTTGTGTGAATGTGTCACTAACTGAACACTTCAGCTAATCTTATAGCAAAATATAAACGTAAAGTTGTTTACAAGGCATGACTTGCAATAGTTACTTTCTCTTGGATCGAACTTGGGTCCTTGCGCTTGCAAGGCAGGCCACCGAACCGGTGAGCTAAATCCCGTCCCCCACCACACTTTTAATTGGCTCATATTTGTTCTACAGGGCATGCTTCTTTTCCTACCTTTAATAAATGTAATACCTCACTACCTTTTGTGCTTGTCTTGACCGATTCTTTGTTCAGGACAGAGAGAACCTAGAAAAAAATCTCTAGAAGGAGTTCTAGGACCCCAGAACCTGATACTGCTTTTGGTAATAGTACTGCTAAAGCAAAAGGTCCTTATTTCAACAAGGGCTACTAGACATTTGGCTCTCTTTTTCATTTTACTGATGTGCAGGGCAGGGATCCAATTGGCTCAGTGCCATTGTGGCAGCTCCTGCTGACTGTGATGACAATATTACTCACCACATAGGACATATTGAGGGTGACCAATGGATTGGGACAGGACAAAACAATGAGACAGATGAGGAGGCTGTAATCTACCTTCCTTATTTCTCACTAGGCCACTAGAAATTGTGAGAGTCACTAATTCCAGCCAGCAGGACAAAGGCAGTAATTTTCTCCTCTTGTTTCATAAGTAACTATATCATGTCTTCAATTTTGCCTCTTGGATAGAAAATTCTGAAATATTTGCTATTTGGCATTGGTAGAAAAGTTTTGCCAAGGCTTGTTCTAGATCAAAGGTCCTAAGGACAATAAAAAATGAACTACTTTCTTTCTCATGGATCACTGCAAATAAATATCAGCACAAATCAGTGAAGCAGCAACTCCTTCTATAACTAAAGCATCTCACTGAGAGCCTAGTAAAAGAATATGCATATTTAAAGATAATTTTCCCTATAAAAGATGCTTGTGGCAAAATTAGTTTCAGATCACTTTCAGGATACTGGATTTTTCATCAACAAGAAACAAAGGGAAATATGACTACTACTCTGGTTCTTACAGGGCAGTAGTACTGAGCCTCCTAGGGTAACTTTAAGCCAATTCAGTTGGCAAAGGAGGGAGCAGAAACCAAGAAAATTAACTGCCCATTAGCATGGGTAGCTTACCACTTCCTACAAATTTGCAGTTAAGCTACTGTGATTTAGTCACAACCACACTCTTCAAATCATTTTCTTCTGAATAGATGATCTCTTTGCAGGAATAATTATTTCCTTAGGAAAACATGCAGAAAGAAACTACTTAGATTCACTCATTGAAGAAATGACAGCAGAAGAATGTGCTTTATCAAAATAAAGCTCTAGTTTGCTGTTTAAAAACTCATTTTTCTTTAAAGAAGATGCTAGACATATTTGGATTTACATTTTAAACTCTAAGTGAGCATTTTTAACATTCTCTTTCATTTAGATCATTTCCCTACCTTTGATTTATCCTTTGTGTGAATGTGTCACTAACTGAACACTTCAGCTAATCTTATAGCAAAATATAAACGTAAAGTTGTTTACAAGGCATGACTTGCAATAGTTACTTTCTCTTCACTTGGAACATCCACTACTGTATTGGTCAGAATTAAAAAAAAAAAAAAAAAAGTAAAACACACATGCACGCATTTATCGTGTATTTCTATTGCAAAAGACAGTTAAAAATACGATGGCTGCATAACAAATCTTTCAGACAAGCAACTTATAAAAGCTTCCAAGTTACCAGTTTGATTAGGTTTACATTTAAAACATCCTTTCTTTATGCCATTGTTACTTATCCAAGCAATCTGCTTCCATGGATTTTTTTTTTTTTTGTACTGGGGGGTCAAACTCAGGTCCCTGAGCTTGGGAGGCAGGCAGCAGAACCACTGAGCTAAATCCCCAGCTATCCAAGCAATCTGTAGGTGGGGAATTAGAAAGTTCAGAATATACTTCTAAAATTTAAAAAAAAAGGAATATATGTGAGAAAGACTGAACTAAGGCAATAATGGGTCAATTTATCATTTAGTCAAAAATTATTCAAACTTTCTCCATGAAAGGCAAACCCTTTCATGAAGCAAGATCTTCTGTCTCAGTTATATCTGTGAGCAAGAATCCTGTTATGCTTGTAAATCAGACACAATTTGGCCTATAACAGGTGATGGTCAAAGGGAGGGACTAAAAACACAGAGACAATTTCTAGTGATTTGCTGTAATACATGGAATGAAATGTCTTAAAAGATGAAAAAAAACCCACAACTTTTTAAAACATCATAAATGATTTTAAAAAGAGACAAATACTTCTCTCCGTAGAAAGGAATTAGAGAAATTTTCAGAGAAGTAGTGATTTAAGATATTTTAATAAAAAAATAGGAATTTGAAAGAGGATAATTTCAGGCTGAAAGAATCACAGCCCATTGAAAGGCTTGAACTATCTTGAAAAATTAAGGCAACTGAGTATTAGTGGAAAATAATACACAGAGAGCTGGTATAGTAGGAGGAAGGAGGGTAGTTGAGAGGCTGAAAACCAAGCGGGGACCATATCTTCCTTAATACTGAGGGCTCTAGCTGGAAATGGTGGTCCAGACCTTGTAATCCCAGTACTCAAGAGGCTGAGGCAGGAGGATCTCTGAGAGTTCCAGGCCAGCCTGGGCTACATAGTGAGTTGAAGGCCAGGCTGAACTACATAATGAGATACTGTCTCAAAAATAAAACAAAACAAAACAAGACACGGAGGGTTCACATTTTTCATCAGGGAGATAGGACTGGAATAATATGCAGATTTTGTGATTCTGAATCCAGTGTTCTTTCCACTGTACCATCCTGACATGATAGACTTGCTAGAAATTGAGGGCAGGTAATATGAAGGCAGAAAGGACCAAAGGTACAGGCAAATTCATATCACCTCCTCCAAAAAAACATTCTCTGATCTCAACCCTTTCTTCTCACGTTACTATCTGTCATCACATTACCTGGACCAAATCTAACGTGGATTCCAAAGGGCATTTACTAGTGCATTGTTTCTATTCCTACATGGGAATTAAGGAGCATGGGACTTTTCTCTGTTCACCACTGGACCCCAAGACCTCCAGTATTCTAAAACTCAGGCAGGCACACAACAGATATTTACATATTTGTTGAAAGAATGAATGAATTGAAGTGACTGACACTTTTTGGGCTGGATCTGTCTGACCTTGAACAAATCCCTTAACTTCTTTTTAGCTAATTTGCAAATCGATTGAAAGTCAATCTGTGGCTTTCCAGTTGGACTGCGAATATTCCAGGGAAAGCATAGCAGTTTTTCATTTTCACGTTGCTTCCTTCTTCCTCAGCTTTCTAATCTGTGCTTTATGTTTTGAGGTTTCAGAGTATGGGTCCTTTTTAGCAAGGATCTCTCCAACAAAAGGTCTGAAAATAGCTAAGCTAGTTGATTTCAAATGCTGTCCATCTCTAAAATGTCATGCTTCTATTATGCTTATAGTCTAATGGCAAAACTTCTGAGATCTTTAATGGAAGAGTTAAAGGGGCCCCTTCGGGCATTTTTTTTTTTTTTGCACCACAGGACACATGTTTTAAAAACTGGTAAAAAAGTGTACATGATTATAATATAATTACTCTATCTCAAACTTTTAAGCAATACAATTAGCTCTAGAAAGGCTCACTCAATTATTTTTTTCTGCTTATTTTCTAAGTAAATAAATAAATATCAGGAAAAAATTCATCCCAAGTGACACAGGACAAAAAAAAAATGAATAGTTCATGTAGCCTACGGTAAACATCAGGTTATGGTGAATGACCTGAAGGGATTCCCCATCATTTATTTTAGTTCTAAGTATAGTCTATTTGGTCTAGCGTTCAATGTAAACAGATTCCCCTGAGGTAGCAATAGTTTCATGTGCCATCATAGACAGAAGTGATAGGATCATAGTAACATAAAGTTGTTCTCTTATCAAGTATATTCTAATATTTGTGTTGAGCAAACCCCTCAGGCTAATGTAAAATGATCATTCACTGTGGAACTCTAACTGGAACAAGGATTCCCAGATCACCTTTCATTTTAAACTCTGAAAGTGAAATGTGTTGAATATAATTGCAATTTACAATGGCCAAAAAGACATAAAATGTCAGGCATTATGTTGTATTGCTGAAGAGATGTTTAAAAAAAAAAAGTCTGTGACAAATGATGGAAACTGAGTGAAATGTTTTGTAGTGTTAAGAGCTGTCAGCATCAAACATTTTAATTCACAACTCAGATTCCCATCTGCAATCCGATTTAGGAATCCACTCAAGTTGTAACACTGTTCTCGTATTTGTAAATCATATTAGATCATCCAGACCTCTGCATTCCAGGCAAAATGGTTTAGCTTTAAAAACCATCCAATAAGCCATTCTATTTCTTAAATAATGGTGATAAAAGATGACAAACAGTTAAAAAGAAAACAGAAACATCCTTGGTTGAGCAGCCTAGGCAGTCACGTGGTTCACTTTGATTTGGCTCCTTTCAAATGAGAAGAGGCAGGGGAAGAGACAAAGAAGCAGAATGTGATAAAGGGTTGGGACACATTGATGATGTCCTCGAAATGTCACCTGCGGTGTGGAACACAAGCAATTTGAAGCCCTCCTGTGCTTCTTGCTTGCCTATAGACAAAAATCTTCAAAAATAAGACAAACAACATAGAAAAAGTAAGAATCTCATGGATAATATTGTCTCATTTTATATTCAGAGCCACTCTTCCCTCCACTTTCCTAAAATATTCATATGCAGTTGGCTCTTTCAAACTACTTTATTTTCCCCCCTCCACAATAATATTTCTTTAGTCTTGGATTCAGTCACATACTTTGGCAGGAAAGGAGATTCACCGATCCCTCAATAAACATATGGGAGCGCGAATCATCTCAGGGATTCTCCAAGAAGTTGGGAAGATCACCATGAACTCGCCACACAAAAACACCACAGAATACCTATTTCTCCAACATGAATTATAATAAAATAAAATAAGGCTATGGGTGACGGCAAATAATAGCTGGAAAGAGAATCTGCATAGCTCCTTTTGCTTCTTGTTTCCCTTCCTTTCCTCTTTCCCTTTAGCCTTCTCCTTCCCCACTTCCTGCACTCTCTAGTTCTCTTTTGCTTCTCTTCCTCTTTCTCTTCCTTCTTCTTCAACCTCTCTGTCTTCTCTCCTCCTACTTCTTTTCTTCTTCTCTTTCTTTCTCCTTCCTTCACTCTCTGCTCTCTCATTTTCTTAATCATCTTTTTTTTTTTTTTTTTCGTACGGGGGATTGAACTCGGGTCCCTGCACTTGCGAGGCAGGTGGCAGAAACACCGAGCTGCATCCCTGGCCTTCACCTATGTATTCCTAACACTTCATAAAAGACATGGACCCTAGTATGTCACTAGTAAACAAGCTCTGTTGTCACTAAACATGACTGAGAGCTAAGGCTCGGCATATTCATATGTTGGCCCTAGAGTCGCATATGGCTATTGAGCACTTCAGATATGGTCCATCTGAAATGAGATGTGCTTTAAGCACAAAATATCTACCAGATCTCCAAGATTTTATAAAAAGAACAAAAAGAATTTTATTAATAATTTTAAAATACTATATATTGACCTGATAATATTTTGATATTGAGTTAGGGATTATATTATTAAAATTAATTATATCTGCTTCTAAATATTTCTCTTGGCTACTAGAAAATTTTAAATTTTCTTTGTACTTTATTTCTATTGGCCAGTACCCCTCTAGAGGGATTGGTGGTTGGCAAAGTTCATAGAGCAGCAGAGGTGCTCTGATGCTCAGCTTTCTTGTTTTCTAAATTAGAATAAGAGCACCTCTTACCAGTTGGAATCTTATTATAAAGAGGGGCTATACTCAGCACTGCTGTTATTTATAATCATAAACATATTAAAGACACATCGTATTTCACAATTTCAGAGTGCAAACGATCCAGTAAGGGTAAATCCACCAGTGCGTGCATATCTTGCAAATGAGAACTTATAACATGGAGGATTAGATAAGTAAATCATAAAATAAAGATGGACATCCTGTCATTAAGCAGTTAAATAATTTGAAGGAGGAAAAAATCAGCTCTAATCTTAGTTCATCTGACATTACAAAAACCAATTCAGAATCACAGTATGCATCTAAATAAATTAAGTGCCATCTTTTTTTCCCAGTGATTTCATGTCTTGGTTTTACTACATTGCAATTCCATAAAGCATGAAAGTAAGAGTACATATATATGCATGCATGTACACATACATATTTTAACAGCAAATTACAAGGAGAAAAAGGCTTGCTGAAAATAAAGCAGCATTTTGTTGTCATAGCAACCCTGACTTTTAAAAAAGCAACATTAAAGCAAGAAGAGCTCATCAGGAGCATTGAGTTGTTATAGCAACCAAAATATGTCTTTACAGAAATAAGTTTGCATTAAAATAGCCAGAGGGTTATAATAACAAAAGACTACTACAAAAGTATTTCTTTGGGGCCCAAAGGTTTAATCTCTCCTTGTTTATTCAGGATCTGTGTCATCAACTTCATTAACACAAAATATCTTCTCCAGTGATCCTTCTGACACACAGGGACAGTGGAAACCAGGAGTGACATAGTTTAGTAATACCCCAGAACACTCATTAAGCAAAAAATAGTTCATAAATACTAATACTTTGATCTCCGTGAATCAGGAGAAACATTAAATCAAAAACAGAGGACAAAGCAATCAAATGGAGTTGTCCACAAAGACTTAAAAAGAATGGATCTAAAACCAGTGATATTTGGATGAACTCATTGTTGTGAGGGGCTGTGCTGTGCATGGTAGGATATTTAGCTGCATCCCTGACCACTATTCACTATCCCAGTAACTCTTCACCCCAAGGGTAACAACCAAAATGCCTCTAGACATTGCCAAATTCTCCCAGGAAAGAAGAGGGCAGCCAGATTATTCATGGTTGGAAATGACTGATTTAGAAATATTTCATTCTAGCATGAAATGCATGAAAATACACAAATGTGGAAGAAATTAAGGTAATGAGTCATTCATACTCTCTTTTGAGAGCTAACCCTCCAAACTCCTAAATCCCTGGACACCTCAGACCAATCATTTTCTTCTCAATTGCAACTCTGGGTAACTTTGGCATAGGATGATCTTTATGGTTTAGAAACCCTGCCCCTCCTTCTGTTTCAGCAGCACAGCCTCAGAAATTCATATGCTCCTCTGCCCATGTAAAACAGAAACATTTACACCTGGTTCAAACTTTCTCCTCTCATCGCTATAACTTGTCACAGTTATTTCCCATTCACCCTAAGATTTTATTTGAAAAAAAGTCATATTATCCCAAATGTCCATATTTCCTTTTAATCAACTACCCAAATTCTCCTCAGCTTAAGTACTATTTGCATGTCACTTAAGTACTATTGAGTGCTTAATACTCCACTTAGATTGTAGAGCCTGGAACCCTTACATAGTTTTATTGAAACAATAAATTAAAATAACAATGTTTTTGGTCAAATTTTATGGAGCATCTAACCTAATAATAGTCTTAGGCAAGGTGATACAAAGAGAAGAAGAATCAGGAAACAATCCCCTGAATATGAAAAACTCATTTCTGTCTAGTTTCTCAATGGAAGCAGGTGTGAACTCCAAATAGTAACCTCCTTAAGAAAAAGGACTGTTTTCCTGCCTTTGATGGCTACTATAGTAACTGACCCAAAGTACAAAAAAATAGATGAGCAATGCCAGGCTCTTTGATATAAGGGCTTTGCATGAAATGAATATCAAGTTATCATTAGCATGTATGACGTGGCTATTAAGATTTTAGGGATATAGCTCTTTCTAGCTTATTCCTTCAAATTTATTTTACTTTTCATGTTCTGTGTATCTAAATAATTTCACAAAGTAATTTTAGAGGAATCTATTGTTTAAGAATTTTAATTTCTATTATATTCTCACTAGTTATCTATGTCTATTCTTTTGGGAAATGTCAAATTCATGTGATTATATAATACACAAGTCTTTTGTATTGCATTTTCTAACATAAAATTCTTATGTTTCTCTTACTTTGTGACAAATCACACATACTGCTGCAGGCAGGACATGACAGAGCTGATCATAGTCTAAATAGACAGCTTCTGAAAAGTAAACAATCAATTTTTCTTCTAGTCCTTTCACCTGGAAAAAAGCTCAGACATGAACAATTAACCAATCACAGCTTCATTCAATGACATTGAAAAGCTAAGTTATAAGGTAAAGAGCTGTACTAAGGGATTGGTCAGAATATAGTACACTTAAATATTTAATTTGTTAATGAAAACACATTATTCCCTTGGAATGCAAATGTGATCCTTGGTAGCACTCAAATAAGTGGATTCTTGAGACCTGGAGTTACTACATAGTGATGTCAAGGTCAATGTTAGAACCTAACATTACTGGTAAGTGTGTGTGATTGGAATGAGGCAGTATAAACATTCCAACTTCCAGACACAGGATTAATGCTTTACTAATAATAAATTAAAGGATGACTCTTAAGAAGAGACTATGAATGTAAAATAATTTTGATTTTGTACTTAAAAGTGAAATTATGATTTTTTTTTAACTTCAGAAGATCAGTTTCATTTTCTAGCAAAAAAGAAACCATACACCTGCTAGGATAAGAATGAATTTGAGAGAAAATTGAAAAATCTTACTTTTGCTAAACCAAGATAAGCCTCATTAAATTAGCCTGATTCACTTGAGGCATGGTACAGAGACAACAAACACTGTTTCTGCCACAAAGTAATAAGTCCAACTACACAAGCAATCATTTTTTTCATATATTATACACTTCAACATAAGACTACTTGCTAAAGCTAAAGCTGTTGTTGGAACAGGACTGACCATTGCTGACCATTCAGACTGAATAGAATTTTAAATTCTCCTCCGGAAAGAAACATGAGAACCAGCTTTAAAAACTAGCTGGTGGTATGCAGCTCATGGTGTTTACTTTTATTTTTTTTCCTTTCTCTAGCTTTAAAATCATCGAAATTATTTTTGCTTTAAATTATATTTTCTTCAGCTTAAAAAATGAAGAGATAATGCTGTTTAGAATAGCAAGGTAGAGACAAATATACTATATTGGACAATGTTTTAAATACTTTAAAATACGCTACAATTTTACTTTTAAAGATTTGGGTAATTATAAATAGACAAAGGCAAGTCTGAGCTGTTTCAGAAAAAGAGGAAAAAGGGAGGAAAGCTCAGATTCTTTTACGCTTTCTCTCATCTATTGGAAGAGTACTGCATTAAGAGTTTAAAATTACATCTCTTGTTTCTATCCCGTTTCCTTTTTTTTTTTTTGGTACCGGGGATCAAACTTGGGTCCTTGCACTTACAAGGCAGGCAGCGGAACCACTGGGCTAAATCCCTGGCTCTATCCCATTTCAAGGTACTTTTCATGGAAAAAAGGTTTTCCTAAAATCTATAAAACTGCAGTTGAACTTAAGCAAAAGAGAAGGGGATATTAAGAAGAAGATAGCATCACAGGGACAAGTTTCCAATTCATTGAAAATTGTCTTCATTTTATTCTTACAACCTTTAGTTATTTTTGAGTAGTAAAAATCTTGTCAGATGTTGTCCTTGGTACTGGGGATAAAAATGCAGCCAAAAATTACATGATTTCTGTCTTTTAAGATCTTACAATTTGGTAAAAGGATAGAAATTCAAATAATCATATAAATAAAGGGAAATGATATAAGTGCTGACAGAAGAATGTATTTTCTTGAAGGTATGAAATAAGTGAATTTGACTGGTTTTAGAGATCAGCAAAGGCAGAGAAGTAATGATTGATATAAAATCAAATGGAAGTGAGATGATTCAGACCTTTTACAAAAAGTCCAGACTTAGATCACCAATAATGCTTATTGGATTTCTGGGATCCCCTTATTACTCATCCAGAAACATGGACTTATTTCATGACTGCAAATAGTTTTAAGACTCAAAGCTACTTAAAAGAAGACCGTCCAACATTTTTAGTTTTTCAAATTTTGGTTTGGTAATCCCATAGCCCATGCCTTTTATTTGAGTTTACCAAGAAGCCACAACAGTACTGAAGTCACTGGAGTCTAAAATGTGCTACCATTTGGCCACTTGAGGGATAAAATAACTGCTCATCTTATCATCTAGAGAAATTCATAGTAGTGTTTCCAGTAGCAGAGCACACCACCTCATTTGGGGAAATGGTATGGGAATGACCAAAGGATAATTCACCTAACTGGACTGGAGGAAAGGCACGTGTGCTATGCTAATATCAGAGAATTATTTAGCAAAATCCGAGGAGACACAATATCTGAGGCAACAGATGCATTGAAATGTAGTGCTATTGTGCTCATTGCTATTTTGTACATTTCACTAACTATGCATTGGTAATATGGAGCATGTAGAATATAACATATATTATAATGGAATATTCACAAACCATCAGATACACTGAATTGTTTCCATACTCAATAGTTTCTTGTAAAACATGTTCAGGAATCTTAGACTCATCAGGTCCCTAGCAACAAAACTACCTTCTTTTTGGTGCCATATTTTACTTGCAATAAAACTATCTTCCCTGTCTAACCCATATTTAAATTTAGTCAGTAGATTTTGATACCTTCAGTTTCTTAAGCTTCCTGTTCACATGTAGCTGAGTCATTTGAGTTGTTTGTTGAAAATGAGGATTCAAGGGCCAGGGATTCAGCTCAGTAGCACTGGGCCTGCCTTGCAAGTGCAAGGTCCTGAGTTCCATCCGCAGTATCACACACAAAAAAAGAGGATTTGGCAGAGATGCTTCAATGTATGCAAATCAATAAATGTAACTCACTATATTAATAGAGCCAATGACAAAAACCATATGATCATCTCAACAGATGCAAAAAAACATCAGAAAAAAATCTAACTTGCATTCATGATAAAAACCATTCAAAAATTTGGAATAGATAGCCTCTATCTCAACCTGATAAAAGCCATCTATAAAAAATCAGCAGGGGCAGAGGATTTAGCTCAATGGTTCTGCTGTTTGCCTCACAAGCACAAGGTCCAGAGTTTGATCCCCGGTATGAAAACAAAACAAAACAAACAAACAAAAAATTACAGCCAATATCATACTAAATGGTCAAAAACTGCAGTTCTTCATACTAAAATCAGGAACCAGACAAGGATGTCCACTATCACCATTCCTGTTCAATATAGTTTTAGAGACATTAGCCACAACAATTAGATAAGAGCAAGAAATAAAAGAAATAAAGATAGGAAATGAAGAAGTTAAATTGTCATTATTTGCAGATGACATGATACAATATATAGAAGACTCCAAGAACTCCACCAAAAATCTTCTAGACTTAATAACCAAATTCGGTAGAGTAGCTGGATATAAGGTCAACACACAAAAATCAAAGACATTCATGTGCAGGAACAACAGACTCACTAAAATGGAACTGGAGAACCAACTCCCTTCACAATAGCACCCACAAAAATGAAATACCTAGGAATCAACCTGACAGAAGAAATCAAAGAATACTCTGAAAACTAGCACTCTCGAAAAAAGAGATTGAAGAGGATATCAGAAAAGGTAAGGACATCCCTTGCTCCTGGGTAAGAAGCACCATAGTGAAAATGGCCATACTTCCAAAACTGCTATATAGATTCCATGCAATCCCCATTGAAATTCCAATAGCACATTTCACAGACCTTGAGAAAACAATAAAAAAATTCATTTGGAACAAGAAGAGACCTAGAATAGCCAAAGCAGTTCTAGGCCACAGAGACATGGCAGTGGGTATCTCAATTCCCAACTGAAAAATGTACTACAAAGCCACTGTGATAAAAACAGCATGGTACTAGCAAAGAAACAGACCTGAGGAACAATAGAATAGATTAAAAGACGCAGAAACGACTCCAGATGCACTCAGCTATCTCATCTTCAACAAAGGAGCCTAAAACCCTCACTGGAGGAAAGATAGCCTCTTTAATAAATGGTGCTGGGAAAATTGGGTTTCAACTTGCCTAAGACCCCTATTCCAAATCTATTCAGTTTGAAAATTATGCAGAGACTCCAAACTAGTTTCATCATTTGTTCTGGCCATAGTTGACAGCAGATTGAGGTAAACTAGCTACAGCAACCTGGAATTAGACTTGTTGACATAAACTTTGTGTCCAGGCCCTCTGTGTGCCCTCTGATTTCCTTCTTGCTCACTTGATAGAACGGAAGTTCTGCCTTTATTTCTGAATTACACTCCCATCCAACCTCTGAAAACAAGATTCTACCCTGACACTCCGAAAGAGTGCTTGCTTCCCAAATAACCATTCTAGTTCCTGGGTGTCTACCAGAAGCTGCTCCTGGTGCACTACATCCCTTGCTAATATGTGATACTTTATGAAAAAGAGGAGTATAATTCTGGCCTGAGCAAGACATATCATGCAGAACATTACAAAATAATAATCTACTTACTTGATAACAAAAGCATTAACTAAAGACTCATCTAGGCAATGGTAGAAATGCAGAATTGTATAATGTACCCAAGACCCATATTTATAGGCTGAGAGTGGCTCCTAATGATATATCTCTATCATGATCCTGATATAATAAAGTTTTGGCAGACATGACTAAATATATTTATATTCTACTGCATTATCTGAGTGGGCCTTATATACAAACTGTCATATGTGCCCTTAAAAGAGAAGCAGGGGGAGATTATATACAGAGAAGAGGAAAAACCTATATCAAGATAGACTGAGAAACAGAACTGATACAGCCACATGTGAAGAAATGCTGGCAACCACTAAGAGATTTATAAAACTTCAGTTAGATAATAGTTCTGGAGATCAAGTTCCCACATCCATTCTTGGCCTTCTTGCTGGCAGAGCTCTATGGTGGTGCAGGGTGAGAGACAGGGAACACACATGTGTGCCTTTTGCTCTCTCTCTTTTTCTTCTTACAAAGCCAAACAGATTCAACCATGGAGGCCCTGAGCTAATGATTTTTGTCTAACTCTAATCACCTTTCAAAAACCTTACCTTTACACACCATAGTTGAATTAAGTTTCCACCTTCCCAACGTGTTTTCATAAGAATTTAATGTCAATATTTGCACCCTGAGAGGTACATTCAAACCATATCCAAACCATAGTGCTAGTCAATAACTGTGAAGATTGTCAGAGATAGCCAACATGTTTTCTTCATGATGCATACTGTACTAAAGAGTCAAGTTGACTGGTGGCATTAGTCAAAGTATTTTTTTTTGCAAGAAAAACATTGACAGGAAACCTGAATACCAGAAGTACGCTTAGTCAATAATCTATACTTAGACTAAACTTCCAAGTAGGAAGGCAAGGTAGAGGTAGCCTGGATCTATTTGTGAATATATGGTGTCTGGCATCTGAACAGTCCCAAAACAGGTACTAGTCGGGGAATCTTCACATAGGACACTGATTAATCCTCATGGCAGGCAGGAAAGGGGCTTCTCACTACCTCTGCCACAGGCAAGTTCTGACCGCAGGCTTGGCACAGCTGGTGGATCAGAACAATGGAAGTTGGTGCCAGTAACATGAAGCATGCAGTTCTGGCTCTCAATGATTCTGCCTTCTATCATAGCAACTGGAATTAAAACAAACAAACAAACAAAAAAAAAAACAGCAATAATAAGAGTAGAAGGACCCACCCGTTGTACACAGTGACAGGAGAAAACATGTGTTTCACTAATCGTAGCAGCTCACCCAAAGGTGATGGTCTGAAGGCTTAACTCCAGTTTCATCTTGTCAGCAATTCTTAACAGAAAAAAGGTGGCTCTCTTTTGATTTCTTCACATTTTATTTTACTTTATCTAAAATTCTTCAATCAAAATGAGTAAATGTCTCTATTCAATTTTTCCCTGTTAGAGTCTTATCCCAAGAGATTATCCACATTTCTTTGTGGATGAGGATCTTGCTAGAACTGCCCCAAAGCAGCTCATACTATACTAATTAAAATTAGCAAGGCAAATTAGGTGCTATATTGGAATGTGGTTTTCCTTTCTAATAGGGGGACTGAGGTTGTTGTGTTTCTGTTTTTTAATTTGCTTATGATCTTAAAAGAGGCTGTTAGGTGTGAAATAAAAGCATGTACCTTACCCAAAGCAATGTAACCTAATAAATTTTCTGTGTATTTAATTACTAGCCTTCTTCATTATAAAATCAGAAGTGTTTATCATGGGTGCAAATTGCTGGATCTCTCTCTTTTTTTCTAATTGAAAATCAAGCCATTGGTCCAAGTGCGCATGTAAATAAACATTCAATTGAGTATAAGAGATTTATCAGAAGATTTCTTTAACTGAAAGATGCTTTGAAACCACTTTTCACAGCTTTCACTCCAGGTTGGATATTATGTTGCTGCACATTCTTAGGTATTGAGTGACAATCCTATCTCCTTAGACTAAGCACTTTCTGAAGAGCAAGTGACAACTTAATCTTTCCTACAATCTCTATCTCTAAAAAGTGTTCAAATCAGTCACTGATTAGTGAATATTAACGACTGGATATATATTTATGCAGAAAACTCTCAAAAATCAATGGTTTAATTTAATGTGTTAGTTTTTAAAAAGGATTTCATTTTTTCCAATGAGAATTTATCTTGAATTATTTGATAAATGTTATCAAGTGAAGTTGTTTAATCTATAACAATGAGGAACAATTCCACTGAGACCAATTTTTAACCTATAAGTTTTACCTCTGTTGTGGGCTTGTAGATTTCTATTCTAAGCATCTGCTTTATTTTTTAAAAATTTTTATTTATTTATTTATCTATTTTTTGAGACAGGGTCTCACTGTGTAGTTGAGATTGACCTGGAACTCACTGTGTCTCCCAGGCTGGTCTCAAACTCACAGTGATCCTCCTGCCTCAGCCTCCAGAGTGCTGGGATTACAGACATGTGCCACCATGTCCGGCTAAATGTGCACCTTTTGCGGGGGGGTTACTGGGGATCGAACTTGGGCCCTTGTGCTTGTGAGGCAGGCACCAGAACCACTGAGCTAAATCCCCAGCCCTTCTGCTTTTGGAATTTAAATATGAAAATGTTCACACAGAAACACACACACACACACACACACACACACACACACACACACGTGCTCTCTCGCTTTTCTTTACTAGCTCCTATCTGTTTTTCAAGCCAGTTCTTCCATTTTTCCTACTCTCCCTTTGACAATATCCCATCTGTGTTTTCTTCCATTAAAGCATCTTCCATTCGGAATTTTAAAGTCATTAACTAACACACTTTCACTTATTTAAAAACTGGCAATTACATATCTCCCCATTCTTGATGCCTACTGATGTTTAACACAAGTTAAGTGTTCATAACATTTTGAAGGAATGAACAAAGGCATCTCATGTCATTTCTCTTTCTGTAAGTCTTATTGGAGTCGTAATACTACCCCACCCACTCCTATCTAAATACTGGGTTACACAAGGGGTACAGAAGAGCAACACAATGCCTAGTGAACTCACAAAATGCAAAATCAACCCTAAAATGAATACATATGGCCAAGCTTTTTAAACCTTTGTATCTGGTGACACAGCTTTAGATTTCAGTTTTGCACCCAGAGTGCTGACAGATACAATAGCCGAGCAGTATTATAGTGGAAAGAATTGATTTTACTAATGCATGAAACAAGTGCAGCATTTTTAAACTAAGCAATTAGTTTTTGGCAAGGAACTCTCTGTAGAAAGAGGAACCCTTTTTTCTGGGTGACAGAACAATTTTCTTCATTGGGGTAAAATATTCTTTTCACAATTTAAATGCTTGGGGAATACATGAAAGTGAAAATAACATTAGCATCCTCTTCGTATGGCTTGTGACACCACGATAGATAGCAGACACAGGGAAATAAAAACTAGCCAGAAGGTCACGGGATTTTCATCCTCGTGCATATGCAGCCTATTCTCAAAGTGAAAATGGTGGTGGGGACACACTCCAAGTCTCAGTTTCCTTCTGTGTGGAGTGAGGAGACAGAGATGGGAAATTCATTGGGTTTCATCGGTCTACTACCAGAATTCTGTATTTGTAACTTTGAATTTCTGTATGCAGTTATTGCAGATGCTGACAATGAAATAATTTTTAGAATCAGTCACAACTATGTTGGTTTGATCATCACTGAACATAGAGACACACACACACACACATACACACACACACACACACACACACACACAAACAAAAAAGAGTTCTTAAAGAACCAGTGAACTTATGCAACCCACCTTGTTTCTTCAGTAAATAGAGCTTAACCCAAAGTATTCCTCAATGATTTTCAACTCACCCTATTTCCAAATAATTTTAAGTGCACATCTCTACAATATTCTTACCTAGAGTAAATTTCTTTCTTTAATTCAAATGTGACAACACTAAATTCTACAGTTTTCCCGTCATATGATGAATATCTCTTTTTCCCAGATAACATTTCCTCTCCATTTGATTTTTTAATTCCCTTATAAGTTTGGCAACTAAATATACAAAGGTATGTTCAAAGGAAAACAATTATGCAGAGTCTGATAAATGCCTATTGTATACTACAAATCACACAGAAAAGGGAATTATATTGTCCTTTTTTATTGGATGTTACAACACAATTTCCTGTTGGATTACCCAAAACTCTTCCTATGAAGCTGACTCACATGATGTTTTTCCCTTGTTCATCTTGGCTTATAACCTTCATCAGCAATAGTTAGCAAAACGATAACTAACTGGGCAGATGATTAACATATTCTTGATAGGTAATGCAGTAATTGATAGGACGTCCTGTCATAAATTCCCAGCTGGCAATTAATCAACAAAATATCATTCTCCTGTAGCCTGTTTAATGACAGAGAATAGTCCCGAAACAAAGCCACAGTTCATTTGCATATGCTTATAAAAGTTCAAACCTCAGGGCAGGGATAAGGGGAAAAAAAATGAGAACCAAGACAATCCCAATGATGAATGTAACTGTGCTGTATATCTAAAATGTACTCAATGAGGAGAAAAAAAAGTTCAAACCTATGTACCTAACTTCCCAACCCCTCAAATGTTTTGTGAAATTTTGATTTAAAATCTCCCAGAAACTTTACATATACTTGAAATATTGGTAGTATCATTGAGAACAAAGGAAAGTAATTCTTGTTGGGCTTCTATCTAAAGCCAAAGCTGATGATATAAATTTCTTAACTTCTTGACAGAAAGCTCAAGCTCCCTTTGTTTAGATTAATTGACATATAAAAACATCTTTATCATTATTTCCTTAATAACCAACTTCAATAAAGCTGAGCTTGAATTTCAAACCTTAATTGATTTTTCAATTATAGATTAGCATATTTAAATCAAACAGGAACACATGCTCTTTTGGAGATTTTTTTTTTCTGAGACAAAAATCACAAACATCTTATAAGTCTTACTTTCTCTTGTTAACAACAGTGAAGTTTAGATGAGATCCTCATTTAGATCATAATACTATGGCTATAATATCCTTGAGTGAAACCAAGGCATATAGCTATAGGCTAACTTATTGATTAGAATCTGCTGAGAAGATGATTATAAAGCCTACTGTTAGTCCCTACTGCAAAATTTGAATTATTATATTCAGAAGTGGGGTTTAGGGAATTGCATCTCTCTTTTTGTTATTTTGGTTTTGCTTTTTTTTTTTTTTTTTTTTTTTTCAATAAAGGGCCTTACTATGTACTTCAGGCTGTCCTTGAACACACTGTGTAGTCCAATCTGGTTTCTGACTCATGGAGATCCTTCTACCTTAGCCTGAGATCACAAAGGTGCATTACCATGTCTAGCTCAGAATGGCGCATCTTAAACTACAGGTGAGTCTTGTATTTAAATATTCACATCTCTGTTTTAGAATGAAGGATTTAAGGTGCTTTTATGCAGGAGACCGATGCAACTGGTAGAATTAAGTAAAAGGAGTAAAAAAAAAAAAAGTGGATAAGAATGTTTTCCAAGAGGCATGAAGACTAAGGTCTGATGTTAACAATAATGCACACTGTAGATTCAGTGCCTACGGTATGGCTGACCCTCAGGAGGACCTAAAGGATGCTTGCTGGTGGAATGAACGATTGGCCTCTAATCTCTGCTAAATTTTATGATTGCTTATCTTGGAAATAAAATAAAATAATCATATACAAGGGAATAATTAAAGTGAATGTTCTGTGTTTGACAGCATATTTTATGTTACAGAAAATTAACAAGCTATTTACAAATAGAGTTGTTTGTCTACTGTCTCTCAAATAGTCCACAGCAATCGCTTTCAGAGCAGATATATTATCATTCCCACTTTCAAATGATGAAATGAAGGCCCAAATGTTTTCAGGTCAAAACCAAAGTTTCTAGTATAGAAACAAACTCATATAGTTTGTTCCTATACTATGCTGTGAGTTGATTGGTACTTGGCTACAAAGGAAGCTATGTATGTGTAAATCTATAATATAAGAGTGATCCTATAATCCTAAACCATTAATTTAGTATTAACACAATACAGGTATTATGCATATTTTTGGAATTCAGTGACTGGGAAATTATTCCAAAACTTTCATAATTTATCTTTCAATATAATGTATGAATTATCTTTAAAAAACAGACTTTTTGGGGATATAATGTAATGTGCACTGCACTTTGAGTAAAGAGCTGAAATTCTGACAGAATGAGAATTCAGTGTTTGAAATGGGTCATTTCTCTCCCTAAGACTAAGTATATACACCTTATGAAAGAATCAAACTGCTATTTATTACAGCTTTGCTTTAGAAAATTTCCCTTTGTGCAGGTTGATTCTTTATTTTTCCCTCTGGAAATCAAGCTCAGGGTTTCTGTATCTGGGAGAAGTGGGTTTAGTTTATGGAAAACTTCCAGCTAGAAGGAGCCAACGCCTACATTTCTCAAATGACAAAACTGAAACGTGAGTGCATCATTCCCAGAAAAGGCTTCCTAAGTGAATGACGAAGGGCACAATGAGATGTTTTGTTAGTGCTATCTGGATAGAGCTGTGATACTCCTGGCTCTCATATTTATACTTATTAATATCACACCTAAAACTGATGTCCCTCCAGAGAAATGCTCAGCCTATCTTGAGACATGAATAATGATACAGGTCAAGAAGAGAATACAGCTATATATTTTTTTCCTCATGCATGAAGCAGCTGCTAGAAATTTAAATATATTCATTGAATTCCCTGAAGATTAGGAATACATAGCTACCATCTCTCTATTTTCAGTTACTAATATTAGAATCAGCTAGGGACTATGAGCATAATTGGAGCTTGAAACAGCGTGACAAGCAGCACAAACATTATCTGTTACCAGAAAAAAATATTTATTGTAAATTTATGCTCCGAAATCTTTAAAGGAAGTTTTGGTTAGCACTTTCAACTCTGATTTAGGCATGGACAGAACATTTTTCTTGGGGAGACCTCAGAGAGCTAAACAAATTAACGTTGTAAGAAAGTTTTCTTAATCATGAAGACAGAACAAAAAGGAAGTTGTATCATTTCAGTATACAAACACACATAATACTATAAAACATATTCACTTTAGACTGAAATACAAGTCCAGAAATAATATTTATGTCAAATTCCCCTTTTATCTCATTCCACCACCTTATTCTACCTTTTCCCTGAATGGCTAACAGTATCCTGCCAATTAGTTTCTTCCAATTCTACTCCAGGTTCTACCACTTGTTTACTAACTTTTAATACCTGCAGTGCTGGAATGTGACTCAAGTTGATAAGGCTTCATGGCTCCCCATAGTCTAACAAATGCTGTCCCACCTTGGCACTGAGACTTTCACAATTCAAACACCGCTTGTCTTTCTACTTGCTTTCCATTTCTCTATTCTAGGTCAACTGCCATGCTGACTCTTATTTGAATTATCTTTCCTCTCCCCTGTTCAGACGTTGCTGGTGCTACTTCCTCTGGAAGGACTGGTCTTCTAATTCTTTCTCTTCCCCAAGGCCTCTCCCCAAGTTCTTGAACACTTTCTAAGTACTTAAACAGGTTGGGGCTTTTTGCTCCTTGTGCCTGGAATTACTGTTAAGTGGATGTCTATCTTACCCAGGCATCCAAATGGACAGAAGAAGTTCCATCTTTTTCACCTGTCTTTCTTTTTTCCTTTTCTTTCTTTTTTTTTTGAGACAGGATCTCACTATGTAGTTGAGACTGACCTGGAACTCACTATGTAGCCCAGGCTGGTCTCGAACACAGAGCAATCCTCCTGCCTCAGCCTTCCAAGTGCAGGGATTACAGGCATGTGCCACCACGTCCCGCCACCTCTGGCTTTTTAAATGGATGACAGATAAACAGTACATAAATAAGTTCATTGAGATGAACTGAGTTTAAATAAAGTATTGCTAGGTACACTTTTCAGGCATGGATTTAAGGCCAAATTTACAGACAATTTGAATCATAATCAAAGCATGGAGGAGATAACCATGACAATTTTTTTGGTCTTTTATACACAATACATAATTTAAAGTCATCTAGTTGAAAATTCTTAAAAAATAGATAAAATTAGTTTGAAATATGTATTTTCTTTAACTCAATTTACTTAAGGCATTTTTATTTAAATATGTAATCAACATAAAACATCCATAAGATATTTCACTTTGTGTTTGAAATCTTTGAATTTCATACTCATAGTACATTTTAATTTGGGCTATCCACATTGTCAGTGCCCAAAGACCAAAGGTGGCTGGCAGCTACGTCATTTGATGAATAAGATAATCACTACAGAGGAATTCCCGGAGAGTAGGCAAGTATACACATACTACAAGTATTATTAAACTTCCTTACATACTGTTGAAGCCATTTGTAGAAAATATTAAAACAAAAATGATTAGTTTTGCTTTAAATGAATGAAGTGAACATCAGTTGTTATTCTTGAAGAAAATGTAAACTTCTAACTAGATTCACATGGGAAATAGACTCTTTCTGTATTATGTAACATCACAAAAATATTTTAGCCACTTAACTTTTTCTTTTTTAAATTATGCAAAGGAACACAGTTTTCCTTTAATCCTCCTAACTGTATTTGTGTTGACAAGCTGCCCTTCGGAGAAAAAAATTTAAATAATAATGAAGAGTAGTCACACAGAGACAAAAAATTGTCCACCTCTTAAATTACAGCTAATATTTTTTCATTTTATAACTTGATATTTATCTGCAGCTGAGATTAAGCTTATGATTTTTCTTGAAGAGAGAACTCATGAGTCCTTCAAATGGAGATTTGATTTCTCCATTTCTCAAGTACTTTTTGCTAATACAATCCATTCAGTCACACATTATTCTTAAGCTCACCGAGGTAAGTCACAAAATACAAGAAACTATTGGAATCTAATGAACTCCTCCGAAAACACCTACAGTCATCCCTCTTTGCATTGATTGCTGCTACAGAGTTTCTTTTAATCTAGTGGGTTACAGGATACTACAAAAGATAGCTCAGAAAAAGGGAGTCTTCCTTTGTCTCCACCATTTCCTGGCTGAGCTGTTGGATGCAAATTCTTTCCTTCTCTGAGCCTCAGTTTCCTTACCTATGAAATACGTACCAGTAAATTATTCTGCAAAATAATTATCAGCATCAATTGAAGAAACATGCAGACATATATAACTAAAATTACCAGGCACTCCTTGGAGGTTTGGTCCCTTTTTCCTTCCTCTTTTTCTCTAGACATTCCACAGATACAAGTAAGAGAAGACTTTAAGCACAAAAGTACACACCTAAGAAGCTTCAAAATTAGTTAAATCAATGAAAGTGGAAATCCTTTGAACTTTAACATCAATTACTGTATTCTGGGAATTTCCCTATCATTTTCTATTTCTACTACGTACTGTGGAATCTTAATCATAGTTTTCTAATAATTTTAGATTGTTCCATAATTAGTCTTTTCTTCCCAAACAGATTAAAAGGTTTTTGAACATGAAAACCTAGTAGTCTACTCATGGGAGTAACTCCAGGAACCTGGCACAGAGTAGCTTAAAGGTAGGCTTTTCAAAATCACTTTAGTTAATTGACCTCACAGAAGAGTTGCATTTAAACAAAAGGCTATTGTATTGCACTTGGCAAATGAGGTCCACACCATCACAATGAGCTACCCGGAGGCACAACAGAGTTATTGCGGCAATAATGGAAGAAATTAATTAATGGAAACTAATTAATTCTTCAGAAATACCTAGAAAATGTTACTTCTCAGTGGAAAAAGGAATAAATGGAAGTAATCTGATTACAAATGTCTGATTAAGTGCTAGAATTAGGGATAAAATGTGCACTGTGGAATTCTTGTGCTCTACCTTATATGCATCATGAGATTTGCAAAGCCCTAGCTAAACAGAACTCTCTTTTCAAATAAGGTGAGCAAAAGTTTCTGTAAATGTTATACAGTATTCCACACCATTAAATACTGTGAATTAATCCTATAAATAATGAGTTTCACTGCAAAATTCAATTTGTCTATCCTCCATTAGAGCCTATATGCAGAGTTAAGGGCACCTGAGGAATAATTCACCCCTATTCACATTAAAATGATTTTCAACCTCACTTAGCACTTTTCCAGCAATTATTGCAAAATTATGTTGACATTCACTCATGAAATTTTAAATCACTGAAGATAAGGGTAAATGGCATACTCTATGCAGTATCTTCTATGAAAGGAAAAATATTTTTATTATCTGTCATACTTTATCTATCTCTCTTTTTGTTTATAGTTTTAAGTTTGTTTCACAAACATATTTACCTGCTATTGTGCACCAAGAGATTGTCAATGCTACTACAATTGTTGGGCCAACTTTGCATTCATCATAACAACTAACACAGTTACTGGAATATATACACATAAACAGACACACAAACATATCACGTATACACTTACGTAAATATATGAGCATCTATTGTGATTTCACCCCTTAAATCTGCTGGTTTTAGTCAAAGTGCAGTAGATATAGCATGATCAATACTGACCAAATATTTGTCTCAAGAAATTAAAAAAAAATATTCTTGAGCAGATGATACTAATTGAAATATATAATAAATTAGCAATAATATAAATAATTTTATCTGTGAACAAGCTTTCTAAGGAAGATAAAGAACATTTGCTCAATACTGATCTATATTGGCTTGGAAATATTTCCCACAGGAAAATTCTCTGAAACCATGATAATCAAACCCAAAATTCCAATAATGAGAAGATGATAATGACGTGAAGATCTCACTTCCTTCCAGGTGGTGGAAATATTTTGCGCAAATAATTTGAGCCAGGAGACAAAGAGAAGAGCAAAGCGGGGAGGGAGAAGAGAGTACCAGAAGAGAGCATTTAGTGTGGGGAGGGACAATAACACAGAGATTCACAGTTCTACCTCTAGAATTTTCATCTAAATGCAACGAAAATCTTATAAGAGTTTTAAATGCAGATTAAGGACTGACTGATTTTTTTGTTTGTTTTTTTTTGGGGGGGTTTTTTGAGATGGAGTCTCATTATGTAGTTTAGACTGGTCTCGAAGTCACTATGTAGCATAGATTGGCCTCAAATTCATAGTGGTCCCTCTGCTCCCTGTACTGAAAGGCGGGGTTGCAGTGTGAGTAGCAGACGCAGCTCTGATGGTTTTTAAAGTCAGTACCTACCATGGAAGGACTTGAGGAAGCACTGACTAGCTGTCTATATTTAGAGGTTGATGGTCTGGAACGCAGGGCATGGTGTAGACAGAGAAAAGTGAATCCACTGTGGTTATGTTTGGATAGGAAAGCACAGCAGACCTACTAATGGGTTTCAAGTTTGTAGGGTAAAAAGAGAAATGCAGGACATTCTACAGTTTTTGTCTGAACAGTAAGACAGACCACCACATGGTGGGATGGGGAATAGACAAGGAAATGTTAGACCATGCAATTCAAGACTAAAGTGGTAAACACCAATTTAAAGTACTAATATTTCACTCATAGAGAACTGAAACTCAGAAAAGCCAAAAAATTTGCCTGAACTCATATACTTTTTGACTGGAATTTAACTATAATGTTTTTCACTCTTTTTCTTCTGGCTCGGGATTCATTTCTAAAAACATGTAAATTTGACTTTAGAAATGTTCAGATTGCAAAATGGCTTATTGCTGTGGTAGTTTCTGCCTGTGCTCTCCCCTATAGTCAGTCAGGTGTATTGGTGATACAGAAAGAGAACTTTATCTATAAAAAGATTTCACTTACGACAATTAGGAACACTACTATGTAAAGTGAAAAGCAATTACAAACTCAGCTGAATGTAAATCTTGCCAGTTACATCATAACCGTTTGACTTAGATTCAAAACAATAAAAAAGTAAAATAATAGGAGATTCTGATTAACCTTTGAATTTGGCAGCTGAGGGTATTATGCAATAAATTTTGTAACTAAGTGGGAAAATATTTATATTTATTATCAATTCAAAATAATAAAAATCCGAAGGAATTTCTAGCAAGCCATCCATGAATTCCTCTAATGGCTTGCTCACATTTGAAAGTGGCTGTATTCTACCACAGAGGGTCACAGGTAAACTCTCTTTAGGATTCTCAGAGAGTAAAGGGGTGGGGATATTAAATAGATTTCCTCAAAGAAAAATACAGGGCTGGGGATTTAGTTCAGCGGTTCAGTGGCCTGCCTTGCAAGCGCAAGAACCCAAGTTCAATCCCTGGTACCAAAAAAAAAACAAAAAAAAAAAATCACAGAATAGAGATTAGATTCTTCCAGACAAATTAGTTGTTTTTTTTTTTTCCTTACAGAGGACCATAATATTGATTATGTCCAAAGCAGGCTATAAAGAGTTAGCCCCACAAATAACTCATTTATAGAAGTGAGTCTGGCCAAAGCCTACATGTTGAGGTCAGTGTAACTCTCACCCAAATTCCATTTCTACAGTTAAAACCTTTCTAGAAGGACAATGTTCTAATTACAACTATACATTTTGTCTATTCTGTTCCTAATTCAAGAATGCTTTGTCTTGTCTTTTACATGCCTGGTTTATATTAATTTCCCTAGAAATGGCATGACTGCACCTCCTCACATGTAGTCCTGCCCTTGTACATAGTTTGCCTTTACCCCAACTGATTGCCAACAAAATTCAGTGTCTTGGACTGGCCAGCACCTTTGTCCATTGCATCAGCATTGGTCATCTTGGTACCAAGCTTTCTGTCTTTTAGTTCTTTTAGTTGTTTTTTTTTTTCCTTCCTCAAGACTGCAGTGTACACTGGGCAGGAGACTGGAGCCTACTGCAAGGGTTTCCAGTAACATTTCAGGGGTCCCCAGTATTTTCCATTGCATTAATTCAAGAACTTCAATGAACAGTTAGCAACTACTTAGTTCCCAAATTATACAGTATTATTTCCAGGAAAATATATGTTCTAAATTCTGAACAAACATGTTTTCTGGGCCTTTTAGAAAGTAGGACTAGTTTGGTCTTTTAAAAATGCAGGTCTTCTTTTAGTTGTGTATTTTAAGATGGCCTAGATAGAGTATACAGTACTAAAGAAGTAAGACCCCAGCTGTTTGTGTCAAGCAGGTACGGTTCATCATTTCAACCTAAAGCTCTTGGTACACCTTTTTAAAATGCAAAAACAGAACAAAAAAATCTAAATCTTTTTGCTCCAGTGAGACAGTTGAGAAAGAGCAAAGTTTTATAATTTACAAAGAGAACATAATGAAACATTTGGTTTCCAAAACTGATTTTTTTCTTCCTTTAGAAGACAAAAAGCTGTTCTAATAAACTAATGTAGGTAAGCATTGGATAATATTGAAAATTTCTTCCATAAAATTTGCATTTATTATTGGAGTAGTATAAAAAGCCTAAAACTGTTTTTTAAATTTCTTTGATATACAAAAAATCATGCAGTTTGGTTTTTTAAATGCAGAAACATGTCAGTCAACCACACAAAATTATACCATTTCAAATCTAACATGCAAAAATTAAAGCCTAACTACATTAGGTATTGCCAAGATTACGGGGTAATACAAATTCAGAATTATTGCAAAAATATAATTATTATATTGTTCAGAATATTAAAATCTGGGAGAATTCAAAAATTTTAACAATTAGAAAATAGATCAACAAATTGCAATATAACTATAATATGATATGGCATAGAATTTGAAACATATCAACATAAAAACAACTTAAAAACATAAGAAGCAGTGTAAAACACAAGCAGCCAAAGGATGCATAGCTTATGGCATCTACTCACCCACATCACACTCGGAGATACTACATATTCTATATAGACAAGTGTGTATGTAGTAAAATATTTTTTGTTAAGTAGGTGGGAAACACAGATCAACCTGAGAAGAGTTTCTACTTCTATAGAGGACTGGTAAAAAAATACAACTTGAGTAAGGATTTAAAAATATATAAGCAAAATGTTACTGCTTACCCATAATTTCAAAAAAAAAAAAAACAGTTGGATTTCACATATTTATTTTGAGTACATTTTCTCTTTTAATTTATGCTAAGACCTTGCATATTAAATTCAAACTTTTCACATGAAAAGTGATGGTGAGGATTTTTTAAAGTCTGTTATCCCTAATGCTTGTAAGAAAACTTTACTGGCATAAATATGGATATTAAAATCAAGTTAAATGTACACATAGTGAAAATAAAATCATTATCTTAGAAGTAATTAACAATATCAAGTAGCATAACAGTTAATAGAGCAGAAGAAAAGTTAGTCAAGTCTTATCAAAACCTTATGTTGATTTTTTCTACCATTTGTGACTTCATAGCTAGGTATGGTTGTATTACAAATAAAAACCAATAAATACAGTATTATCAATAACATTTGTTTAAAAATGTTCATTTTTATTGCAGAGACATATTACTCTGGAAATTTTATTTTCCTTATTATAGGAAATCACAAAAGTCAATGACAAATGAAAACACCCTCTGTTGATACTTTATAGGCAATTAATGATTATGACTGCATTGAAGATTTTAGGTATCAGTATCTCAACCCAAGGCAATTATTAAAAGACATTAAAGGATAAGTAGAAGATTTTTTTCTGACAACATGCCTTAAAGGACCCATTTATTTGGAAGAATCAACTTTCTATCAATTACAGTAAAGCTTAAAAATTGTGATGCTGTAAAAAGCCAACCTTCAATTTGTCCCCTCACCACTGGCCAGCCAGGAGGCCTTAATTCATTGTAGGTTGTTCCTCAAATATTTCTGCACTATGGAAAATCCTGTTGTATAGGACAAAATTTGGAGTTGTGAAAAGATCACAGTCTGAGAGAAGAACATCGTTATAAATAGAAAGTGACAAAGAAAAATGATCATTATCTCTGGAAAGAATTTTGAGCATGAATTAAAACCCCAAACAGCATGGTATCTGAAGCAAATGATCACCTCTGGAAAAATTCAGGTTGTTAACTTTGCCTCTTAGAGTTAAGACTGCAGATTTAGAAATAGAGAAGACGAGTTTTGTATGGACTGATATTTAACAATGCTCTAATTGAAGTACACTTGAGTTCATCTATTAGAACTTACCATGAAATTTGATGGAAATATCTAGATAAGAGAATAGAGATGCAAAGTATTATTCTATTGTTTCAACAGCTCTCTACAAGCAACTATTTAACAGACTGACTGATAGGTGAATGGATTGTTATTATAACTTGAAAATGAACATGATTAGAAAATCCTAAAGAATACCAAATCTGTCCATTTCATTGTGTTCTAATAGGCACAGAAATAACTTTCAGGTAATTTAGAATCTCCATTCATAAAATAAAGATGGAAAATCTGCATGTCAATTGAAGGATATCTTAGTATGAAATACCATCAAACAAGTAACCAAAAATAAATTATTGCTTAGATAAAGGTACACAACATATGGAAGCAGAAGAAACAGGTAATCATAATGAACATAAACGAACTTCATAATATCAGCTGTTTCGGGCTTTGTATATTTTTGTTTAGAGAGTGGTATAACTTGGAAACTATCTTGTTTCATAATATCTAACAAGCTCACAAAACCAACATTTTTGTGAACAGTCGGAAAAGTGATACAAATGGAAAAATTAAAAATATCTCTATATACTCTTTTATAATGACATTTCCATAATATGTCTATTTCATTTTACCAGTCAGCATTTTAATACAAGTACCACATTTAAGGTAGCCACAATACAAAAAGCAAATGTGCATGATTTTATGAAGACTAAAACCAGTACTGTTTAAGAATAGTAAAATAAATATGGATTATTTGAAAGTATGTCTTCACATTTGTGGTCTGACTAGAAATACTAGTAAAGTGTTGCTTCTTATGACAATAATACAAAATATTTTTGCACTTTTTAAAATTTAATTATTTAAAAATAATTTTTTCATACCAGGATCGAACTCTGAACCTTGTGCTTGCAAGGCAGGCGCAGAATCACTGAGCTAAATCCCCAGCCCTTTTATACTTTTAATTAGTTGAGTCTGAAAATCAACTCATGTGATTACACTGTACAATGGCAACACATTTTGAATATTTATCTCATTCACACACACATACAAATTCTCCAGGAATGGCTTTTTCACAAAATTTTTACAGTGATATAAAGCCATAGTCCTAGAGCATTTTTTTCAGCTTTAATTGAATTTATTGGTACATTTTAGGGACACAGTACAGTTACATTCTGTTATCTCAGAAATGGCACAAAATTGTTAGCAAATTTCAGAGAATTCAAGTATATATAATTCTGTTTTAAGGAAATTATTGGATTTTAAGGTGAGCAGTGTAATGAAACAGGAAGGCATCATAAGTTTGGCTAGTATCATGAATTATAAATGTTCAAGTTTGTAGAAATATTTATTTGGATAGTAAGAGTACTTAACAATAGAAAATTACTAGTTCTTCACTTGGAGGAAACATTTGCATTAACTTTGTCTGATTGATTAGGAAGATATATAAAAATAAAAAGTGGATATATCTTTGGCACCTATAATCCTACTATTGGAATCTAGATGCAATCTCATCAGTTTATAAAGAATCTATAAAAGAATTCTCTAATTCATCTTTATCTCTCCACCTACAAACTAGGATGTAATACACATTAACACACATCCATCAATAGATCCTGCTGTATGGAAATATAGATTACACAGCCATTAAAATTATATATATATATCAATCTATTTTGATATAGATGGGGGCTTATCTCATAGTGTTGAACAAAAGGTAGCTTATATAATGGCACAGATAGTAGGAACTCTTTTATATAAAAGTTTATATCAATAGAAATGCATATACACACATATTTTAATAGATAATTAAATATCTGGAAGGATAATAACAATGAGATATGAATTTGTGTGAAATTTATAATATATACTGGTTGAGAATCATACTTCTGAAAGCAGTGTGCGTATGTTCAAAGTTCAGTTTCATAACTTCTAAAGTTCAGTTTCATAACTTCTAAAGTATTGACCATAACCATGTTAGTTCCTGTGACATGAAACTAATGATACCTTCCCCATGAGTAAATTTTAGCTAAATTCCTTCCATGTAGTAAGATTTAATTAAATATTATTAGTATGTGTTTTTATTGTGTAACATTTGTAATAATGATCACGTATTATTTATAAGAAATCTATCAACTTTTTTTACTTAAAATACAAATTTAATGAAAAGCTACTGATTAATTTCATAATTAACTTTTTCAGTATACTTATTTTTAAATTATTCTTATGATTAGTGTTAGTATTTTAGAAGTAATATGTTCTTAGCCTCTTCAGTAGCTCCATTCTCAACACTGTGAAGTTTTTAAGCATTGAACAGTCTTTGGTTAAAAAGGATTATGAAGCCAAGGTTGGGCTTCTATAGGAAAAGTGGGAGAGTACACACATGTAATTGTGCTTGGTGACTGTAATATATTATGCCTTTATATTTTCAAATTACTGTAGATTTTATGATAATCAAAGATAAATGTGACTAATCACTTTGAGTTCTGTATACCTTACAAAAAAAGCAAATCAAGCCTTTCCATAGACCATGTTAAATCACTAAGGCCAAGTGAGAAAATTTTTTCTGTGGTGTTGTAAAAGTAGTAGAATGAAGATTTTAATCATTATATCTATGGAGCACACTTTAAATTTCAAATTTCATACCTACTTCCTGCTATGAAGTTTAGGCTGGCCTTGAACTCACTATGTAGAGCAAGCTGTTCTCACACTCCTAGTAATCCTCCTGCCTCAGCCTCAGTGCTGGGATTACAGGTGTGAGCTACCACACCTGGCACCTAATTTCATATTCTACCCCTGGTTAGTGTTGGATTTATTTGAATCTTTTTTCCCCTCAATAATTGTTTATTGATGTATGTTTGCAATACATGAAATTTATATTTGTTTTGGGGGATTAGTATATATATGTATATGTATATATGTATATATACATATATATATACACATATATATAATATCCTAATAACTTTTGATCCCTTTTTCTCCCTATCCTCTCATCCTTCCCATGATCCTCTCCTCCTACTCCAAAAAGTCTGCCTTTATTTTATTCTTTAATTTATTCATAATGGGGTGTCTCATATGAGAGAAACCATGTGATATTTAACTTTCTGTGCCTCAGTGATGCTAGTATATTGCTTTCTGGAGAGATTGAACTAAAAGTCTAACTTCATATTGAACAAAAGTAAAGAAAATTGCCAAGAGAAGATGATGAAAAGTACTTTAAACTGTGATCACTTCTGTCATTTAAAAAGATCTGTATTGGAACCACAGTCATGGGACACTGCAGAAATACAGGCAGCCTGTGTTGTAGCACTGTCTAGGACACAGTGTTGTCACTCGCTGCCATGGCTGTCGCTGTGCACAGTGCTCCTCTGGAGACTCACAGTTCTCACAATGAACATCAGAAAATCTAACAAGACTCCAGCCTTAAAAATATGCATCAAGAAAACATTGCAACTGGTTCCTTGAAATTATGCCATCTATAATGTTACTCAGAGGTCACAGGAAGAGCGCAGAAGTTAGTTGTCCCTGGTGCACCCGCCATTTATTCCTCAAAGGTGACACTCATTATAGCTCCATTCTTCACTCTTGTGACCCAAATGCAGACCAGAGCAGGCAAGAAGTAAGATCTGTGCACATAATGTGCTTTTCCTGTATTTAATGCAAACCTATGGAGTCCGTTTTGTATTTATTGACTATGTTCCAGGCACAATCCTAGGATTTTCATACTTCATATTCTCACAGATCTATAATGAGTATTATTTACTTTTGATAGAGGAAGAAATTGAAGGTAGGAAAGATTAGATAACCAGTTAGCAATAAACATGTTCATAATAACAAGTTAAGAATAAATATTTTTTAAAAAGGCGGTGAAAGTCCTTCCTGATGGCTCAAACCTGTTATCCCAGCACCAGGAAGGCTAAGGTAGGAGCATTGCCACAAGTTCAAGGCCAACCTGGGCTACATAGCATGGCACTGTGTCAAAAACAAACAAACAAAAGGAGAGTGGTTCTAAAACCCTAAACCTATCTATATGTTGGCACATGAAATCTGTTGTATTATTCAGGGATCTATGGTTTTCCCTCATAACTCCCTTTCCATTTCAATACTTGATTCAAAAGCATTGTTGGCAACAAATCAACTCTTAAATGCTAACCAAAAGGACAATAGTAATTATGCAATCCTCTTCTTGAGAATTCTGAATTTATAGCATCCAAGATTACTGAAACTGGGTCATAGTTAAAACCACATCAATTCTTTCTCCTTCAATGATTTAAAAAATTCTTTCACTAAAATGAAGATGTAAATCATGCTGTCATTCAAAGACATCAGATATATAATCCTCATAAACAAAGAAATATCTATTCACTAAGTTTTTGGCATTGACTTCAGTTTTGAATCAAAATGCTTTCTTTCAAAATTTGAAATTAAAAAGTGTTTCTTAATTCTTCTGGCCAGAATTAACCAAAAATAAAGTTGTCTTTCTTTTTGAAAGCATTTAGAGACTGACATTTATAAGTCTGTGAACACACACCCCAGTGCCTAATACTATGGTAAGTTGCTAAGTGCTTCTTGTCTATCTCTGTTCAAGAGAAATAAAATCCAAAATGTTAAAGGAGTGATTGACAACCCAGTCTAATGCTAATCTAAAACCACTGGCAACTGTCAAGGCACTTACAGAAACAATTTTTCCCTACTTTAAAACTGACAAGGGTACTCATTTTGGCCCAATGTTCACTGAACATAAATGGAAATGCTTTCACCCAATTCAACATGTACAGTATTCTATCCACTGATAGAGCACATTCCCGAGCCAAAGTTTAGATTGAGATTTTTTTGAGGCCTGAAGCTTATACAATTTGGGAGTCTTGACGAAAAACAATATAAAATTATAAATATGAAATTGGGTACCTTACCAGGATTTGAAGGGACTCTGCATTTAAGGATTATTAGCTTCATAATAAATCAGCTTCTGTCTTCTGGAGATTTTCAATGCATCTTCAGGCATTTGCTGATTAAAAACATTCACCCGATTTGTTTGCAAAAGGACAATTACAATTATTTATGAGAGAACTATAATGAATCTAAGTAAACTAATTTAAGCCAATCAAAAGGACAATTTACATATTATTTAGAGTTCAAGAATAGCAATCTACTCTTAGTGATTAAATACAATATGTATTAATTCTTATCTGCTCCGTACTCAGCATTCTAAAATGCACATTAAGATTTCAGAGCAATATGCAAAAATTACAGGGTAGTTAAGAATGTATTGGGTATTTGATAGGTAGGGGAAAAAATTAAAAGACTGCCTGGGTTCTGTTTAGCAATCTTTGAAGTTGTTTATTAATCTCAGTCCAAGACAGGAGAAGAGATACAGGATTGGCCCATTCAATCAAGGTATTCAGTTCTTTCTAAACAGTATGAAGCTAGAATAATATTCCTGAATAGCTTTTAAAGATTCATGGAGAATCAGAGTTTCATGAATTAGGGAAAGGAGACAATTATCTGCATTGTTAAAGTTGCAAGAAAACTACTTTCATCAAAGGAGTCTGAAGTCAAGCAAAGGCACCTTTCGAGCTGCATTACAAAATAATTTCCTTGGTGTTCCCACTAGATACATATGGACACAGTTGAATTTATATTCTCATTGCTCTCAATCCTAAAAGGAAAGACTTTGATAGAGAAGATAAATAGCCTGGTGTGATGGAGAAAACCCTGAGGTAAGCTTTGGAAGAATTAAAATCTAGTCCAGTGGTTTTCAAGCTATAACACACACCAGAGCCACATAGTAAGCTTGTTAAAAATACAGAATAGTGCCCTCCACCGTTTCAGCAGTCTGGGAATTAGGCCCCAAAAATTTGCATTTTAAAATATTTTTAGGTGATACCAATACTAGAGACACTATCTAGTCTCTGTGTAGCTTCATTTCTCATCTATAAATGAGGGGTTTGACCTGGAAAGTGTCTATGGTACATTTCAGCATTAAATATGTCATAACTTTCTGATTTGAACACACTGTCTACATATAGACTCAGGAATCTCATTCTTTTGGTTTGTATTAAAATTTTCCAATGTATTCTATACAATGCGGAAAGCTGCTTAGTCTTAGACGATAATTCTTTTGCTGTTTTGTTAGAACATTTAAAACAGTTTAATATATTTTTATTGATTGGAAGAGTCCATCTAAATATAAAAGAGCACATAGCACATTATAGATGACAAAATGATTTATGACAGCTCTATTTCAGATCGGAAAGATATCAGAAATGATTATAAGGAATATGCTGCACTCAGAAATCTACAAAAGCATAAAAATAAATCATCCACATGGCAAATTGTTTAAAAATTTTTAATTTTATATGTTCAAATATGACAACTACAAATTTACTTTTACTGTTCTTTTACTAATAGCAACAAATGTGAATATTCCTCCCTCTCTTTCTCATAATATTCTCATGATTTTCAGTAAACAGGTATGAGCTTTTCTTCGTACTATAATTTTCTCAGAATTTGTTGTATATGCCCAGCTTATTTGCATATCTCTGAAGGACTGAAACTTCATAACAATATACATCTTATGCAATAACTAACTCGATAAAGTACCAGTGCAAATTCAGTATCTGCTCTACAGAAAATAAAGAATACTTCCCCACTATACACTATCGTCTTTATTATCTATCATGTTTGTTTATGAAAAGCATTTTCTATTCCCCAAGTAGGAGTAAGACAGAATTCTTGGATATTGGTGTGTTCTTCTCTCTTTGCCCCAACACTTTCAGATTTCAAAGAAATTTCCTTTTATTTCTCTTGAAGTGGACTAATCCATAGGAAACATTCCTACTCGCTCTCTCCCAGCTCATGGTTTATTTTTGGTACTGGGGATCCAACTCGGTCCTTGCGCTTGCAAGGCAGGTGGCAGAACTGCTGAACTAAATCCCTGGCATTCAGCTCATGTTTTGATGTGACATAAATATCACTAAACATTAATACCACTAAATCAATTCTCATACCACCTTCATACATAGCATCTCATTAGGTTATTATAGCAATCTAACAAGACAGGACAAACATTCTAACTTTATAATGAGAAAAATTTGAGGCATTACAGAGTTTTGAGATCGAGTATAGACTTTCTATGTCTACTAATTCAGAGGTTTTTCTCAATAAACTATGGAAATAAAGAAAGTCATTTTGATGATATACTAACAACAACTAACATTAATGGAGGATTGCTATATGTCTAGCACATAAACTCTACAACTTACAAAAACTCTATTTGTATGGCTATTATCTCCGCTTTATAGGTGAGTAAATTACATGCAGGAATTCTAAATACTTGCTTAAGAGTACATGCTAATAACTGACGGAGCCAGGTTCCAACATTGACACTTTTAATATGAAAAAACTAGTGGCACAATCTCAATATGAATATATTTGTAGACATTTATTTGAAGCAGAAATGTGCATGCAGTTTTGGAGAGTGTAGGAACCAGGCTTTGACAGGTTTCAGTTATACAGGAATCCATCCAACTTAGAAACTATATAGAGACTGTAAAAGAATTAAGGTAAATGATGACAAAGGAGAATTATTTTAAAGTATAGTGATCTTTCCTTCCTCTGGTTCTATTTTGACATCTCCTACGTCAATTTCAAAAGGCTATAAAATCAATCCATTTTCAGGACAATCAAGGATTTTTAAAAAGTCTTCTGCAATAGAGATTTAAAAGGAAATTCAACAGGTCAAAGCTACAATGATGTAAGTATATAATTTGCACTAGTAACAAACACACACACACACACACACATGTGCATCATTGTATCTTCTGTGTGTCATATACCTTTAGATCACATACACATTTGGTTTGAATGGCCATAATGAATGGCATGTCATCAGACTCAAATCGGTCTGTTCAAAGAAACACCAAAATGTTCTAAAAAAATCAGAGCTTCAGATGAATAGCCATCAATTTAAAAAGTTGTGGTATAAATATTCTATACTAGGTAGAAGTGCTAGGTAGAACTTTTAGCATTCCTATTATTTCAAATAATATGCCCAAGAATCACAGCAGACAGGCACGGTTTTCTTTTTTTCTTTTATTGAGTTTATTGGTACATTTTAGGTGTACAGTAGTTGCATTCATCATTGGGATCTTGTACCTTTAAGTGATAGGTCTTGGTTCTCATTTTTTCCCCTTGTCCCTGCCCTCCCTTCGCCCCCTCCTCCCCTCGCCTTTTACAAACACTGTATTTCCATTTTTTTCATTTTCTCATATTTTTTCTTTTCCCTTATTAGCTTTCCTCTACCCTTTCCACTTTCACTACACCTTTAGCCCTTTTCTTCCTATTTCACACTGTCCATTATCTCATTAGGATCTTAGGTACTATTATAGTTTTTCACACCAGAGAAACTATTCGGTATTTACACATGTGTGACTTATTTATTTCACTTAGGAGTATATCCTCAATATGTATCCATTTTTCTATGAATGAATCTAATTTCTCATTCTTTATGGCTGAGTAGTATTCAATTTTATAGAAAAACCACATCTTTATCCAGTTTCCAACTGATGGGCAAATGGGCTGTTTCCAAGTTTTAGCTATTACAAAATGTGTGAGAGGCGCAGTTTTCTAAAAAAGATTAATAGTTAAAGAAACAAATGCAGAGAAATTATGTGGTTTGACCAAAACTACACAACTCTAGTTGTGGTAGGTTTCTGAAGCTGAAACTACATTGCCTTAATAGCCTGCGTCCTTCATTTACCAGCTGAGTGTCTCTGGTGTATTACAACTTTTCTTGACAGAGATTTTCTTCCTCTATAAATAATAGTACCTGGCTTGTGCTTTATGATTTAGATTACATTAATTTAAGTATGCAAAGTACCCAGCACAGGGCCTGGAACAAGAAAATATTGTAGCAAAAGGTAAGTAGTTTATAGTTCATGATCTAGCCTGGCAAATAAAGTACATTACTTGACTTGTCATTCATGCATTTAAGGAAGACAGAAACTATGGAGTTGAATATCTTTCCCCCTGTGTTTTGTAGGAAGTTATGAAAAAGTATATTAAAATGAGAACCAAGACCTGTCATGTAAAGGTACAAGATCCCAATAATGAATGTAACTGTACTGTATACTAAAAATGTACCAATAAACTCAATGAGGAAAAAAAATTAAAAAGTATATTAAACACATTGATTTGTGAAAAGCCACCATAAACAGGCACATTTTCTTAATTTCGGTAGATAAAGCATTCATTCCATTTTTTCCCTACTGTCTTCTAGTCTTAGCCAACAGTAAGTGGTTGTGTCCTCTCCATATTTGGTTTAGTTCTGACATAAGACATACATGGATTTAAACAAGAAAAAAGAAAAAATCAAACCCTTTCAGTATACTGGAATGAGGTACAAGGCTAGCAGTTCCTAAACCCTGGTAAGTCTTACTATATTGTAAACTAGTTTCTGAAGTACAGTATTGTAGATTCTTGACTAAAGATCTGCACTCCAACTACTCTAGAGTCCACAGCCCACAATCTGGATCATCACCTCCCTAACTTTGTAGCTGTCTTTTCCTTACTACAGCACGGGTTGCATGACAACTTGCCAACTACTCCGAGTCATTCCAATGTGGCCAAATGGTCTGGTCTCCTAATTATCAAGTATACTGACATCTTGCAATCCTAATTTTCTTTGCAATATAAGGAAAGTAAGATATAAAGCCATGATATGATGATGTTTTAACAATTCTTATTTTGTGCTGGAAGTTGGTTTATTTTGCTTTTTAGTATTTGGGAGAAGGACCCTGAAAAATATTTACTGTGAAGTCAAGCTTTGCAAGTCAATACTTGATATAAAATTATTTAAATGTAAAGACTCCTTATTTTCTAATAGAAAAGTCAACACTTGGGTAAACTAAATTTACACTTGATTTTAGCCAAAATGCTGAAAAGCAACAGGCAAACTAAATTTAAATTGAAAGATATCAGGAAATTAGATTAAAATTATTTCTATTGGGTTTTGCTTCACCTGTTGCTCCTTAGAGGAGATGCTGAGTAAATGGGATCCTCTTTGACCAAATTAAGGGTTACATTCCTTGCACTGTATACACATTTGAATTAGAAAAAAATGCTGCAAATAAGATAAGCTGATACCATTTTCAACTAATTAGGATAATACACTGATTACCCACAAGAGGAAGGTTAAGATGGCTCAACACAGCAAAGAAATGAGACTACCTAAGACCACTTTCTAATGCTAGTGAAGTATTCTTTTTCTTATGTGGTCAAAACATGATTCAGCTTTCCATTTAAGTTACATGTTCTTTCTCTACATCAAAAGATCCTGTCATTTTTCAATGAGGGCAGAAGAAGAGTCTCTGACAATGATACTGCCAACAAGCCGAAAGACAAGAAAACAACCTATAAAAGCCTTTTTCCATCAAATTTAGGGCCCCACATTTGTAAGTGCTGGAAAGGCATCCAATGAAAGACACCAGTGTGGTTTTTAAAAAATCAGCTAATTGCATTTTGCACCATATTTGGCCGGATCTTGTAATTTAAAACTCTTAGTTCCTCCTTTAGGAAAATGTACTGTGCCAAGTAAAACCCCAGTGGGTAGTGTGGTCTCCCGGAATGCTCTGATGTACAAAATTTAACCTAATAATGTAAGTGCTGCTTGGAAATCAGCCTTGCTTACTGAGAAAAGTGTCCAGGAAGGCAGATGGCTTAGACAGGAAAAGCTCCCAGGGACTGGGGCTCAACAGCCTAGGAGGCTTTCCATTGCTTTGGTGTTGCAAGTGTGAGCATGGAGAAATGGCTCACCTCCCACCCCAGCCATCAGCCGATTAAATGTCTTGACATAGAAAGTGAATAGGAGGGGAGGAGTGGGTGAAGGGAGGGCAGGGACAAGGGAAAAAATGAGAACCAACAACTGTCATGTGAAGGTACAGGATCCCGTTAATGAATATAACTGTATTGTATACCAAGATTGTACCAATGAACTCAATAAAAAAAAAAGAAAGTGAATAAGGAACAAAACATAATTAAAAAACAGAATAGATTGGCCAATTTCAGAACAATCAGAGAAAACTTTAAAAATCAAGTTCTTCAAGTTGTCTATAGTATTTTCCAATTTCTTCCAGCTTTACTAAACTATGACTGAAAAAAATTGTACATATTTAAGAAGTACAGCTTGGTATTCTGATATATGTATGTATTGTGAAGTAATCACACGCCAATTAATAAACCCATCACTGTACACTTACTATATTTTTCCTTTTCCTTCGTGTGTGCGTGCACGAGTTAAGGACACTTAAACCTACTTTCTGATGTTTTATTTTTTATCTTCCCAATAGGGTTTTCTTTTCCACATTGGAAATTTATTTCAAAAATAGAACAATGAGCGATCACAGGCCAATAGCACTTCTTAATTTCAAACCTTTGACCAAAGAATTCTTCTTCTAAACGTTATCTGCCTTGAGTACCTACTACCAGATCTATTTGATCCTGATTTTGCTACACTGGGGATATATATACCACTCAATCTCCTTCTGTTCCACTCTGTCTGCCTTCTTAGCTGTTTTTCCATCCAGTTAAGCTTTCTTTTCCTCAGACACTTTGATGTTTGTGCTCCCTCTGCCAGTAGGGCCCCCACCCACCGAGTCCTTTATACAGTAGTTCTCTGAAAGCGACAACTCTTCAGAGTCTCTTCACTACTGTATATTCTCACCACCAACAGTTGCTGTATGGTCACTAAGAAAAGTTATTTTTAAAGAGAGAAACTCAATGTCTATATCATCTATCAGAATGCTAACTCTATGATATCAATATATTGGGTGCCTATAAGCACTCAGTATGCTTTGTCAAAGCAGTCATGTATAAGTAAACGCAAGTGGAAGGAACTAAGGGGAAGAAGGGAATTTTTGCTGTAGGCAGAGACATTAGACTTTCAGCTTTGTGAGTCTGTGTAATTTCTAACATCTGGGCAATGAGAAACCAAGCCAGATGGTGTCTGTTCTGCTCGACCTTTGACACACTGAGTCAGATGTCGAGCCTCATCTATGAAGACAGAAATTTCTAGGAGTTGCGAGTCTGCTATAATTTCTGCCTTTTAAGATTCAAAAATTGTATTTTGCACATTTAGTACCAAGGTATTATTTTTGGCATGATAATGACACTGATGTTTATATTAATTCTTTTTAATCTCACACATATGTCTTCTCTTCCCAAGGTGTCCTTTTGGGAAGAAGATTTTTACATCATTTAATTTCCATTTCCCCATTCCTAGACATGAAACAACTAAGTTTAGAACCTGGTCTGAAAGAACTCTGAGAACACTGCCAACTTCAGTTGACCTTCACCACATCCTTGTCAGGTGGTTAGAATTATTACCTCTTCCAACTTCCACAAGACTCATCTACTAAAAGTTGAAGTCGTTATTCTGATCTGTATTTCTATATTTCATAGTTGGTATATTTTTCACAAGAAAAAAAAAGGAAATGTGTTAGCATTTAACCAGAGTTCTATGAGGTTTGTTTCTTAGTCTGAACTGTAGCTATTTTATAAGAATTTATATGAACAAGTGTTTTAATTTTCAAAAGTAATTTTAGAACCTGCTACAAAAAGTGGCTGCAATTACTTTGCACATTTGATATAGTCAAGTCCAAGTTCACACATACTTGAATGCTTAAATTGCTGGCTAATTGCACTCATCTGAACTCCACAGGCTAATTCACCTTCAGGCTTCAAAAATCCAAGGCCAATCATGTAGAGATTGGAATAAGCAGGGAAATGTGGGCACTGCAGGAACTGACAGTACTTTTTGCTGTGTGCTCTGTCTTTTCTTGTTTTACTCACAAATAGCACTGCCACTAGTTCTCCTGGTGCAGCCATCTAAGAAGCAAAAGTTGGGGCTGCTCTGACTCCACCCACACTTGGAAAGGAGATCTCCACACACAACAGCGTCCTCAGCAGTTTGAGAGCACAGGGAAAAGCTATTTCACATAGCAGAGTAGGCCACAGGAAAGAAGATTTGGAGACGGGGTCCCTTTGATTTATATGAAAAATAAATTTATCCCAATCTGAAAGCACCATGAGGTTGTGTTAAAGAGCTTGCTATCTATTTTGTGTGGTGTTTCAGTTACCAGTCGTTACTTTAAAGGGGAGATTTTGCACTTGTGCCTTATTTCCTTCCCAGCTTTTATGAGCAAACTGGTGGTAGGAAAAAGAGCCTTTTATGTGTACCGTTTTGAAACGTTTTTCAAGAGAAACTATCCAACAGAGTGAAACTAAGAACGAAAGGGAATTGGTGAATATTTTTCTGCACAAAGCATTAGGAGAATAGGCAAAATTTACATTTCACACCTAGCAAATGTAACAAACAACAAATTGTGAGAGAGCTACAACCTTTAAAATATTAATATAGTGACAAATATGAGGCTAGAAATTTTCCAGAATCCTATATATTATATTGTCATCCACTTGCAATGTGGGAATACTTGCATGTTTTGGTATTCATGTCAAAGTCAAGTATTTTACCTGTAGATTACAAAACATATAATTAATTAAAACAGAATTCATCAGAATATTAAGTATCTTGATGCTTAATATTATTGGTTTCATCACACATACTCTATGTGCAAGGTTGTGTGTCATGCGTCTAAATATGTCCTGTTCTCAGCCCCTTTACTTTCTTTCTTTCTTTCTTTCTTTCTTTCTTTCTTTCTTTCTTTCTTTCTTTCTTTCTTTCTTTCTTTTTTTTCTTTTTCTTTCTTTCTTTCTCTCTCTCTCTTTCTTTCTTTCTTTCTTTTTCTTTTTCTTTCTTTCTCTCTCTCTTTTCTTTCTTTCTTTCTTTCTTTCTTTCTTTCTTTCTTTCTTTCTTTCTTTTTTTCTTTTTCTTTCTTTCTTTCTCTCTCTCTCTTTCTTTCTTTCTTTCTTTCTTTTTCTTTTTCTTTCTTTCTCTCTCTCTTTTTCTTTTCTTTTCTTTTCTTTTCTTTTCTTTTCTTTTCTTTTCTTTTCTTTTCTTTTCTTTTCTTTTTTCTTCTTTCTCCTCCTCAATCTCCTCAGCCTCCCAGGGTGCCGGATCGCAGGTGGGCACCACAAGGCCTGGTGCTTGCATTTTCTTAATAGAAACAATATGCATTCTACGGTCAGCCTCGCGTGTGGACTCCAGGTAATCCAACGGAGCCTGTGGAAGCCTTCCCGTGGTTGGAGGGAATCAAACTATTTTCTTTCTCCTTTGGTACCGGGATCAAACTCAGAACCTTGTGCTTGTGAGGCAGGTGGTGGCACCACTAAGCTAAATCCTGGCCTGCCTCAGGCCCTTCTCATATGCCTACTCCTCCCAGTATTCTCTTGTCTTCAATATCTTCTTGGCTCATTCCCTTATCTTCAAGAAACCTTTGTCAAAATGTCTCTTTTCAGCAAAGCCACCTCATTAAAACTAATCATCATCCTTGTCTCAAAGATTTTTCTCTTTTTATTTTTCTCAATAGCATTTACCATTATCTAACATGAAATATAATTTCCTTATTTATTTTTTCTATGATCTAGATTCTCCAAGTAGCATACAAATGAGTCATTTTAAATCTATTTTTCCATTGTACTATCTTTATTACATAGAAATGCCCAACATATAGTAGGTATACAATTACAATTTCCTGATGGGTATAACAGATTATGATGAAATCAGATGATTAATAATTTTTTCTAAAAACAATAATGTTTTTTATTCTCTTAGGAAACTTTGATCAAAGAGTTTACTGATTGGGTTGGTTTAATTTATCTAAGAACAGTTACCTAAAAAGCAGGATTGTCAATTAACTACAAGTTCACTTTCACAACACTTGTCATTTTATATATCTAGGTCTTAGCAAACGAGGGTAAGTCCTCACAAGATGATGTAAACAGCAAAGTACAATGTGTTCAATAGATACCAAGTCATTCCCCAACTGTCCTTCACTGAAGAGAGCAGAAGTCAGCATAGTGGCTGAGATTAGTGTTTATGTGAGTGCTTTTGAGAATCATCCATACGCTTTAATTAGTAGTTGAAGGAAAAGATGTCTATAAAATTGCTTAATTCTTCTGTCAGCAGAAATAGCAATTACTACTATACATGTGTTTTTCCAATTTTGTCAATGGAGTGAGGAAAAAAGCAAAGATATTTTTGTGTTGTTTTCATATCTGCAGTGTACCAAACATTAATGTTACTGTGCTTCTTTAGAATAAAACATGAAATCTCAAATTGTATATCTGCTGATTAAGAAGAAAGATTCTGAATCCAAAAGCAATTACACAACTGAAAAACTGTCATTTAGAATTAACTTTAGTATATTCTTTGGTTTAGAGGCTTACTTTTACTCAATAAACAGTTCCGGAGCAAAAACATACTCTGAAGATTTTTATCCAAGGTATAATGCTTACATTTGAAAGTAACCTGGATAAATCTGGTCTGTCCCCTGTACTTTTAAAATATGCAATAGCACCCTGTTGGAGCCCTAAAACGTATGAGACTCCAGCTATGACAATCAGAGAAAGAATTTACAGTAATCAACAAGGGATAATACATTTCCAGATGATGCCCTCAGATATACTTATTTTGTCAACTCCCTAATCAAGAAAGGATTCCAGAGTTAGGTGTGTAGGAAGAGTTCCAGGGCCATCAGACCTTCCATTATACAGCAAAGACACTCACATGCCTCACTCAATCAACAGGAAATTTTCTATTCTCCACTTAGAAATTGTGGCTAATAAAATTTCACAACGATGGCAATCTAAGAATGTAATTATCTTTCAGGTACCTAATATAGAACATTAATTAAGTTTAGCATAGTTTTTTTTAAAAAATCTGTCTCTTTATAAATAACTGCCTAAAACATCTTATGAGATGAAAGCAAATCACATAAACTTCATTGATATTTTCATACTTTATAGCAACCTTTGATATTAAAGTAGGTCCTTACCACTTCTCTGGTAAGCCTACTGGTGACATTATTTTTAAAGAGCTAAAAGTGTAGGGACAGTGGGAAGGGTAGGGGAAGGGGAATAAGGGAAAGGGAAAAAAATGTGAGAAAGTGTAAAAATGGAATTAAAGTGTTGGTAGGTAGTGAAGGGAGGAGGGGGTGAAGGAAGGGTGGGGACAAGGTGAATAAATGAGAACCAAGACCTGTCATGTGAAGGTACAAGATCCCAGTAATGAATGGAAATGTGCTGTATACCTAGAATGTACCAATAAATTCAAAAAAATTTTTAAAAATAAAATAGAATCTATCTATCAAAATGGCAATTTAGATCAATCACCCTTATTTACATAATTTCAAAGGTGAAAAAGCACTTCATTCTAGTAATCAGGATTAAAATTTAAATACTAAATTTTGTAACTGTTATAATTTTTAAATACTTTATGCTCTAGGAGATCATTTCTTCTGCCTTCCTCTCCCTCTTCTTCTTCTTTCTAACTTATATTTGTGGAAGGCTAAGATACTTGCTATGTTGATTTTGAATTTTTGCATTTATAATATATGTTTAAACTCTGCAGAGTTGTCACAAAAATAATATGTGTCAAGTACCTTGCAAATCACCTGACAGATACTAGGCCTTGGACAATGGTCATTCATACCGGGATGGTTGACCTTGAAAGATCACACTTATTTTTCCAAAAAATTAAATGGGAAGACACCTTTCTGTCCAAGACTTTTTAAGCACATAGTGTTTGCCATAGAATTTTAAGTGTGATGCTTTATCTATACTCTAAGTAAATACAATATTGAAGTGAAGTACAATTGTGGTCAAGAACATCTACAAAGTGGTTTACTTGTTATATACTACTATCTTACCATCTATACTGAATCACGAAATCATTTCTTATGAACGGACTTGAAATGCTCTGCTCATTGCGTACATATTCTAATTGGCCTTTTTTTAAACTGAGAAGAGATACTGACTTATATAAAATTACTTTCTTTTGAGACTAATGCATTTTTAAAGTGTAAGAACTGGAGTTTAGTTAGTAATAATATGTCAGTACTGGTTCACTCATTGTGACAAATGTATACAGTAATATAAGGGGCATAATAGAGCAAACTGGGCATGAGTTACAGGGGTAGTTTTTAATTTCTCTGAAAATTTTGTGTAGACTTAAAAACATTTTAAAATAAAAAGCTTATTTAAGCCGGGATGGTTCTGCCACCTGCCTCACAAGTGCAAGGACCCGAGTTCGATCCCAGGTACCCCCACTAAAAAAAAGCTTATTTAAAACATTTTAGGACTGACTCTAACATCACTAAGTTTCAGTAAGGAAAGGCTATCAGTCACATATAGAATAGGCTTTTTAATAAAGCAGTGTGCGCCTATGTATTAAATCAAAACCTTACCTTTTCTTACACAGTTTAGGACAGTGGTGGTAAACCTACAGCATGTGTGTTATTCTGTTTTTCCTTTAAGACAAAAGATATTAATATAGAGTTGTTGTCTTTTCTACACGAAAACCTCAGTATTCAGGTTTAATTGCAGCACTGGCACTTCGTGATAAATGAGTGTGTTTGGGTTTGTAGTTGGGCACTTTGTCTCTAAAAGGTTCCCCATCACCGGTCTAGGAATTTCCTTAGTTTTTGTGCAGATGGTATGGATTTCTAGGTCATCAACTTTCCATTTATGAATCTCATATACCCAGTCATTTTAGCTGAAAACTAATCAGAGCTTTGTCCTGTGGGGCAGACTCCACTCATTGGTGGTGGTGGGGGGAATATAACCTACCCCGAGAGAAGATTGTTTCACCCTTGAAAATACTCACCAAAGCCAGATTTGAATGTAACACAGGAGGCTATTAGAAACAAAAAGGTTATAGAAATAGATAACATACAGACCAGTGGGGCTACAACTAAATGAAGTGATGGTAAAGATTTTATTGGAAGTTCAGTTACCATTTTTAGATTACATATAAATATATAACAAGAGAAAGATACCTTTTAGCATTTACCAATAATATGGAGGAAACTTCCTGCTTTATTGTACATCTACCATGTAATACTGGACTAAGATTTATATAATGTATACACGTATAAATATATAATATAAACAATATATATAAACAATACATAATATAAACATATATATAAACTATATACAGGTTATACAATATATAGGTCTTTAATGTATCATATTTTATACATTAAACATATAGCTCTTCCTTAAATTACTGAGACAATCACATAGGTCTTGCAACCAACTTGTTCGAAATTATCTTGCATAGGTTCAGCAGGAAATAACAGGATCTTAAGAAGATCACAAAGAACTATGCAGTGTTTCTTCATGAACTTTATACATCTTCTCTATTTAATAGAAACTCTCTTTCATCAAAAAGTCTTCTTTGCTCCAATGCTACTTTCCTTACTTTTATGATGCAAAAGAAGACAATTCATGAGTGAATGACATAGTCCTGTTTGGTTGTTTGCAGCATCCATTTTTGACAGTCATCAGTCAAAGAGGTTGGGGTCTGGAACTAATCCTCAGTCTTTAATGCACTAATAATGTCATTTGATTTATGCATGCAACAGAGAGACAATCACCTCTATTCGGCGATCGGTTGTATATATTATTTAAATCCTCAACTGCAATAAGGAACGGGAGGATCCAGAGGGAAATTTAAGCCTGCTTGCTTTTCTGTCCGGTCAGTATTGTGCATGTTATATCTTATACAGCATTTTCCCCAATGAGGTAGAGCATGCTGTGCTTTCAAATTCTCATTGTGTTTATTCCTTCCACTCTCTGTTCACCTTTAGTTCATTGATTTTTCCAATATCTGATGCTGAAGAAAATATATAGATTCTTATCTACTTCCACGTAGAGAGGTCACTTTAAGAAATCACTCTAATACTTTCTTTACCATTCTTTTTCTCTATCTCGCTTAATGCCTCTTCAAATAGCAACAAGGAATTGTTTTGTTTTTAGGCAAACAATTTCATCTTTAAATCATTTGTGCCGACCACTGAGAATTCATATAACTAACTCAACTAAGCCCAACATTTGTTCTTACTCTACTGGCAGTTAGCATTTAAGAAAGCTCACTTTACCACTATCACACTGTACACAATGAGTGGTATAGAATGAGGAAAGAGTTGACCTGGCAGTGAAATTTCCAGTGTGATCACCCTAGGGGTGGTGTAGATATAATGAAACTTATGAAAACAGGAAAAATAAATATATTTTTAAAAATGAAATATCCTCATTAGATCACAAAATGTGTAATTCAAAAGAACACTGTGACTTTGTTTTGTTACTTGGTTAAAATTTGTTCTTTATTCTAACCACATTGGCTAGGACACAGTATACTTAGGTAAAAATTTCTTTTAAACATTTATACAGTTCTGACATGAAAGTCCTTTCATTTCCTTTATTCTCTCAACTTGAAAATCTCCCCTACATGTGGAGATGATTAAAGCAATGTCACACTTAAATTTTTTTTAATAACTAGACACTGTGAAAATATAAATTCAAAGGTATTTTCTCTTGGTAAATTTCATTCTAAAGTTGGAGGTTAAGAAACAACGTTTATTCCAAGTAGGCCTGCATCTAGATGTTATTTTCTGTATAAATACATAGAAGTAAAGGAAGAATTTTTTTGAGAGTATGAAAGAGAAATATTGATAGGACTGAAACTTCATATTGAGTTCAATTTTTCTGTGTTTTTAAATTTTAATTGGGATAAGCCTTTGAGGCAGTGTTTCCAAAACATTTTGATGGCTAAGCACCATCTAGGGTCCTTGCTAAAAATCCAACTTCCCAAGCTCACCCAGAGAACTTCTGACTTTGTAGCTGAGGATTCAGCTGCACTCTGACAGGCAGGTCCTACAGAAGTCATTTAGAGACAATTATGGAATATTGTTTGTATTTTGAATTGAAAATTTAAAATTACTGTACAAAGTGCTGTACATTCGTTATCATCTCTAGGTGTGGTGTTTTAAGGTTCAAAGAACATTTTTAATCTGCCCAAGATCACATAACCAGTGGGAAGGCAGGACTGAAATTCCTGGAGCATGTGACACTGAAACCTATAACCAAAAACCACTGAAAGTCATAAGCATCTCATAAATATTTCCTCCTCTTCCAAAACAGGTAAAAGCTTTCAGCCTTCCCTTCTTTTCTCCCGCTAGAGATTCATGAAGTCAGAGACCACAACAAACCAAAGGCAGTACTCTTTACAGAGTTTTGTTTCTGTGCATGTGTTTGCATTCTGATGTCCAGAACATTAACAAGATCAGCGTCTGTACAATAAGAATCTTTCCTGACCAATCTGTAAAATGGCCCTTTCGAGATAACAATTATCTACCCCAGCGGCATTGTCTACTCCATAGGACTAGAAAAAGAGAAGTTCTTATCCTAACTTAGCAACTATGGTGGCTACACACAGCAGAAAGAGCAAAAATGAACAAAGAAAGAAGAGTGGAGAGAGAGAGAGAGAGAGAGAGAGAGAGAGAGAGTATATATTTTTGTACTGTATATG
>NW_022900932.1:35741738-35802451 GCF_012274545.1 Fukomys damarensis
GAGAGAGAGAGAGAGAGAGAGAGAGAGAGAGAGAATGAATATTTTTGTGCACTTAGTATAGGTGGAAGTGGGTGGTATTGTTCAGTGAGGAGAAAGAGAGGAGCCAGAAAAAGCAGTTGGTCAAATTGATAAGAGATATTGGAAGAAAACAAATTTAAAACTCCATACAGGTAAAAGTAACTGAACATTTATGAGCAATTTGTATTTCTCAGCAACATTTTGTGTGTAAAAAAGTTATTATGTCATCCAAAATATTTAAACATTTTATATTTTCATAAAACTTACGGAACTAATTTTCCAATTTATGAATGTTTATATTATACAGTAGACTCAATTTATGAACTCAATTCATTCACAAGGAGTGGTTGTAACTCAAGTTGGTCCATTCTCTACACAGCCTTCAAAGTCTCTCTCCTGTAAACAGGCGGATCTCAGTGTCCTTAGAGAGATGTTGGCCTCGGATTTTTCAATCAACCCCACACAGGAAAGGCTGTTATAATGTTCCTTCCAGAATCCTTTAAGGGTTACATCTGTATCCGAAGCCATCTGGAAGCACAAGTGGCCGGCATCTGGGTCCTAACTGAAGACTTTGTTTGTATGTTAAAACTAGAATTCCAGCTGTAACTAAAGCTATTTGTAAGTCAGGGTGGTTGTCACTCAAGGGTCCGCTGTATAATATAAAAAGTACGCTTTAAAATAAATAAATCTTTCAAATTTGCTTCTTACCAGAAGGCAATTTTATTTCTCATGTCTTTAGGATGATAAACTATTTACTACTAACAAGCCGAATTTACTTACGAATGATGGAATGTATAATTCACATGGGGATTTATTAAGAATCCCTTTTCTATTGAAAGGGTTGGAAGACCTAAAATGTGCCCCCAGCTATAATTTTGAGACTCTTGCTTTCTTCATTCCATTTTCCTTCCTTCTTTCCTTCTTCTCCCTCTTCCTTCAAACCTCCCTTGTTTCCTTTCTCTTTCCTCCTTCTGTCCCTTTCTCCTGTCTTCCTCTGTCACTTCTATTCCTTTATTTCCGGTTGGCAGAAAGGGGTTTGGTTGAGGTAACCTAAAGTTGTATCTGAATATATATATATTTCATATATTATCTATATCAGGATTATTTAGGCCAAAGTAATTACAGAACTAGGGAGTACTAGGAAATAGCTGGCATTTTTCTTTGACTGTGCATATGGAGAAATAGAGACTCAAAGAAACAAAATAGCCACCCTCCACCACTGTCCCCTACATAGCTCATCAAGTAAAGAAGTAAAAACTAGTTATTCCGGCTTTTAATCAACTGAATTTTCCATTAAAGCTGAGCTCATCCTCAGCAGCTACCCAACCAAGACAAAATAGGTACACACTTGTTTTCTATTGGAGCCTTCTTTTAGCACTAGGCTTCAGTGTGGGATTTACATCTGATAAAACAGAGAAACTTCACGGGATATGGCCCGAAATTGTAGTAGATGCAGGCTCTACCCAAAGAAGTAGCTTGACTTTATGCTTTAAAACACAGTTAAAGCTATTTTTCTTTTCTTTCTTTTTTTTTTTTGTTGCCATTTTTCTTTTCAGTTTTCTTTCTCCATTTTTCTTTCAGTAAAGACAGCCCGTCTTTGTGCTTTTCTCATTTGGTTTCCCAAGTGAACTGAACATCCCTAAGCAATACAATTTCACTCTACCAAACAATGGGAAATAGGAAATGCCAAAAATATTTCAAAAAAAATACTGTGCAGTGTTTCAAGAAGTTATATTTCTGAGGTAGCTAATCAATTTGATTAGTGTGTTTTGATTTGAAAATATCTCTGTTCCCATGGAAAGGGAATGTGTCTTATTCTCAGCACTGGGGACTAAAATATTATAAAGCATAGAAAAGTATTACAACCCTTTGTATTTCTATAGCAATAAACCTCAATTAGGAATCTCAGAAAAAAAGTAAAAAAGGTAAAGATAAACTTGAGTGCCCCCTTACTGTTCTCACATATCATGAACCTGAACAAATACTTTTGCTGCAGAAAGAGTGAATGCATGTACAACAGTAATCCTTTCACCTTATCTTTGTATTCTTTTGCAAATTCAAAGAATTTTTACCTTTTCCTTGACAGTTGGAATAACCAAAGAGGGGAGAGAACCTCTCGTTATATTTGAAAAAAAAAATAACCAAGAATTTTGGGTATTAAAAGTATGCTAAAGGTCATACAGCAAGGCTGTGCAAATCTTGTTGTGAGGACAGAACTCCTTGCTATTCACACATTTAGCAAGGTTTTGCTCTCTGCGGAGTTACTGCATGCATCCCAGAGCAGTCCTGGGGACCTAATGTTCACTAACAGGGACTAACACCAATTTTTGTCATAAAGAGACATTATTGTGTGTGTATGATACCCACATTTCTTTAGAATATTTCTATTAATGAATTTTTAATTTTAATTTTATGGGTTTTATTATATTAAACAATGAATAATTAATAGGAAAAAATTAAAAAGCAAAGTAATGAATTTTTTTTTGGTACTGGGGATCGAACTCAGGACCTTGTACTTGCAAGGCAGGCACAGTGAGATATTGAATTTTTAATGATTATTGAGTGTTTGTAAAAAAGCATCAAAGTTTTCACCGTGGACTGTTTTTTGGCATACAAAGTCTAAAAAATAACAACAGAAATTAATTCTTACATGAACTACAATGAAAATACGAACAGACCTCTACAAAATAATCTTTACTTCAATTATTATACAGAAGGCAGTCTTCTCACAACAACAGCATGTTCCATACACACGAATCACTGGCACTGACAACACATGTGCTTTGCTTTCTTGGCCTTTTTTGTAGGACATACTTGATATCTTGCTGGTCTTGGCGATTTATTGGTTTATTTTAGGTTTACAATACAGTTGCATTCATCACTAGGATCTTGTACCTTTACATGACTTATCATGATTCTTATTTTTCCCCATTCCTCCGCCCTCCCTTCACCCCTCCACCCTTCCCTGTTTACAAAGACTTTTTTCCATTTCACATATTTTTTCTTTTACCTTTTAACATTTCCCCACCCCTCCTGCTACTCTCTTAGACCTCTTCTTCCTAGCACACAATATCAGATAGACATTGTTTGTTTGTTTGTTTGTTTTGGTACCAGGGATCGAACTCAGGTCCTTAAGCTTGCAAGGTAGGCAGTGGAACCACTGAGGTAAATCCCCAGCCCCTCAATTATATATGTTGATCCTTATTTACACCTTTAGTTTTTCACTAAAAGAAACTATTTGGTATTTACACGTGTGACTTATTAATTTCACCTAAGTGTATGGCCTCAGTATGCATCCACTTATCTATAAAAAGCTCTAGTGTCTCACTCTTTATGGCTGAGTAGTACTTCATTTTATAAAACAAAACAAAACAAAAAACAAAAAAAGAAAACCACATCTTCTTTATCCAGTCTCCAGTTGATGGGCAACTGGGCTGTTTCCAAGTTTTAGCTATTACAAACTGGGCCGCTATAAACCTGGGTGTGCATATATCACTGTGGCATGATTTTAATTCTTTTGAGAAAATACCCAGCAGAGGAATAGCTGAGTCAAATAGGACCTCTAATCCCAGTTGTTTGAAGTATCTCTGTATTAATTTCCACAGTGGTAGCATCCAGTCTGCACTCCCACCAACACCGAAGAAGGGGTCCTATCTCCCCACAATCCTGCCAGCATTTGTTACTGGTTGATTTCTTGATAGCAGCCAAGGATGAGATGGAATCTCAGTGTTGTTTTCATCTGCATCTCATGAATGACCAGTGATACTGAATATTTTTAAATATATTTATTTGCGGCTTTTTCTTCTTTCTCTGAGAAAAGTCTGTTCATTTCAGATGCCAATTTTTGAATTGGGTCTTTATATTTGGGGGGTCAGATTTGTATTGAGTTCTTTATATATTTGAGATAGTAGACTCTTGTCTGAGGAAGAGGTGGAAATTTTTTTTTTCCAGTTTGTGGGTTGTCTCTTAGCTCTGCTTGTGATTTCTCTGGCAGTGCCGAAACTTTTTAAAAAGATGAGATCCCATGTACACATTTCACTTACACCGACAGCACATGTGCTTATTTTCCTTTCCTGTGCAGAAGGCCGTTCTTGTCACCTCTCGTCTTCCTATTCTGTCACGGGGCCTATTATATTGTACAATGTGCACTTAGCGGTAAATAAGATATCAATAAAATAAAATATCAAATATATAATGAGTGCTTAGAATAGACATCAACATTTTCACATCAGCTGTTTGCTTGCTTACAATACCAAAAAAATAACATAATAAATAAAAACCTATGTGAATACAAACAAAATTCTATCACAAAAATAATCTTTGCTTCAACCCAAGGCAGTCTTCACACATGAAAACTGCATGTAAGTATCACTTACACTGACAACATGTATGCTTTGTTTTCCTGTGTTTCCTGTGTAGACACAGTTGACACCCTTTTGGTTTTCGTGTCATAGCAGGTCTTTGAAATTCTGTGCCTACCTGTTTACCTGTCAGCTCATTAGTGTGGTCCACAATTACTTTCTCTTTTTTTTTTCTTTTCATAGTTCCCTGGCCAGTAATTTGATGATTCACTTTTGATCTCCAAAACTTTCAGATCTGGTTTTTCATGCACCGTTGTACTGAAATGGGCTACTTCTTTAAGAAAAATTAAAAGAAAACTTTTTTTTTTAACCAAATCCTAAATCCACAGAAATTTAACAATGAGCACTTTATGGGTAAAACTCATGTGTTACTGCCTTAGCTTGTACACACTTTGCCATTCATCTACCACATTGGTGAATGCACAGATGGGTTTTTGCCTTCCCCAGGCACAGTTACTATGAGTCACACTCACATTCCATTAGATAAATGTATATTTACATAGCAGAAGAACAGACTGAGTGTATTTTAGCCCTTGTGATACTCAGGTAAACATACATAAAATTTGTTAGAGGGAGCACTATGTGGGTAAAACTCCTGGTTTGGCACTTCTACACATTGGCCAACATCTTGATGTTGGTGGTGCCAAGTGTTGAAACACAAAGATTGTTGCTTCTATCCCCCAGGTGCAGCTACTGAGACGCACAGCCAGCTACTATTATGCTGAAGTATAAATTCACAGTAGAAAAGTGTGAAATGGTTTGTTGTAAGCCAATATTATGCCCTACAGGTTCTAATAAATGTCTTTTTCTTTAAAATGTCCTTGATTTAATGGAGGAAGAAACACAAGGAAACATCAAGTACAAAATTATATGGAAAAGGTACCAGGTGATATTGAGGCACAAAGGAACCACAAGGTGGTTCTTTCTCAAAGGCTTCCCACAAGAGATGTTTCATAACTGACTCTTCAAAGACTACTGACTGAAAAAATGATCCAAATTTAGTTAGGGAAAGAGGGAAGAGAATATCCAGAGACGAGAAAACTAAAGCACCGAGAGGCCCAATCAAGAAAGAACCTGCCTTTGGGCAGAGGATGTCACTCAATACCACTGGAGCAGAGTTTGTGGGCTCAGGGCAGGGTATGAGTCTCTGAATTCAGAGACTCCAGTCCGAAGGAGTTTGTGTTCACTGTGAAGGAGTTTGGAATTTCCCTAAATAAAGATTTTTGAAAGGGAGTGACATGGTTAGATTCAAGTTTCCCAGAGTTCACTCTTGCTGTCATTTCAAGAGAGTGGATAGATGCAACATTTCAAGCAAATGATCCAGTTTTAAAAGGTGAAATATAGTAGATAAATGGAAATATAGTAGATAAATGAAACAAAAATATAGTAGATAAATGATACTGATTGAAACTTCTGTTTTTAGTGTAGTTTACTGCTTTTGCTATTCAACTCTTTAGCCAGTTCTCTTCCAATTTACCTTCTTAATTTTTTGAGTTGCTCAATACAGTCATGAAAAAAACACCTAGATTGTTTTCATATACCAATAAAATATTTAAATAACTGTACCCAGAAATTTTTATTGAACTTTTTCTGTTACAGAAAATTTATCTATACTCTAATTATGTAGCTGCATCTTTTATTACCATTATTTCTCTCCTTTCTTGTAGTTTATAATAGAATAAATAAATAGAATAAATAAGAGCTCAGCAAAAAGATTTTAAAATGCTTAAAAATAAAATAACCAACTTTAAACAAAGTTCAGTTGCAATTAGGCACTAGAAGGTCTAGCATCTTACTAATTAAATATGCTTTTAAATAAAAAGGTGTGGTGAAATTCTTACAAATAAATGAATCAATAATTACTGTCTTCAAAATGGTATTTTATATTCAAAATGTGTTGGCTCTAATCATGTAACCCCTTTTTAAAGATATAGACTACTGAAACTTGAAATCATTTTATTTTATTTTTGTTTGTTTTTTGAGACAGGGTCTCACTATGCAGTTGAGACTGAATTAGAACTCACTTTGTACCCCAGGCTGATGAACTCACAGTGATCCTCCTGCCTCAGCATCCCAAGTGCTGGGATTACAGGTGTGTGCCACCATGCCAGGCCTGAAATCATTTTAGATAAAGCTAAATTGCTTCCCAGTGTCTATAGTCTGCCTACTGACAAGAGCTGCGTTGACAATACCAAGATTCAGCAGAAATACTGCAGGAGAAGCTTCATGGTAAATAATTCATGAGATTTCTACCATGCCAAAGTTTTTTAAGGTAGAGAAAAGTGATTTGATTTCAGCAGAGCCTAAATCACATTAAACATTTCATACCACTCACCAACTTATAAACAGAATTGAGTAAACATTAATTGTCATTTTATATTGTTTCTTGTGAACTAAGAGAGTGTGGTCCCAACAAACAAGAAAGGTTTGATTTGATTAGATAAAGCAATTTCCATAAATAAGAAACTTTTTTATTCTTGTGACCTTAACATTTCCAACTATGGTTATCTGGATGGAATGACATTGAGAATTATGGTCTTGCTACCATATGTAAGAAACAGCAATTAGCTAAACAAGCTGCCTTTATTTAAAAAAATCATATGCCCAAAGAAGGTATACACAACAAACACAACCAGCAACAACAAAACCAAGGAGCATCTCTTATTGTTATCAAGTCAAAGGCTTTTGAAATTCTTGTACTTGATAAACATGCATAAAATATAAAAAAGTGCATATTTTAGAAATGATTCACTTTATGATTGGGGGAAATTTAAGATAAAATATTACTGAACTGGAAGGAGGGCATTCTGAATGATTTAAAATTTTCCTGGCATATTTATATAATAGATCTGGAGATATAATTAGCAGCATTTTCTCTTTTTTAAAGAATCCTTGAGCTTATAAGATGCATGTTTATCAAGAATATAAAATGAATTGTTTACAAAATCTAAGAGGAAAAAATAAAATCAGGACAAAAATTAAAACTGATTAGCTTATTGAAATCCTGTTTCTCTCTAGTTAAAAAAGAAAATATCGCCAGGCGTCGTGGTGCATGCCTGTAATCCCAGCACTCTGGAGGCTGAGGCAGGAGGATCACTGTGAGTTCGAGACCAGCCTGGGCTACACAGTGAGTTCCAGGTCAGTCTCAACTACATAGTGAGACCCTGTCTCAAAAAACTAAAAAAAATAAAATAAAATAAATCCCCCCCCAAAGAAAATGTTTGTCCTCAAATAATTGCAAAGGATAGAACAAATATATAATGATTAATTTAAAAGCAAAGGCAGGACATAACCTTGAAAATTAAACTAAAACTTTTTCATTGCTTGGTTTCCCATAACAGAAAAGAAAAGTGTATCTAAGAGGCATCTTAGGACATTTCATTTTAAATCATTACTTCTAATATAGTTGAGTCTCATTCATTTACTAATTTTGAGGAGATGAAGGAGAGTCTAAATAAAATATCATAGCTCATATGTACCAAGGCTATCCTTTCAAAGTCTTTAAAAGACCTCAGTTTAGGGGCTGGGTGATTCTGCCACCTGCCTCACAAGCACAAGTTCCCAAGTTTGATTCCTGGTAACAACAACAACAGAAGACCTCAATTTAGAATTCTTACATGACAAACGTATAGTAAATATTTATCTGTCACACTAAATGGAAAAAATTCCTTCCTATCCAGTGATTTACCCACAGAAACATACAGAGTTCATTGAGTTGGGTTAACAGTTTCATCCCATTTCTTAAAATTATTTACAATTAATGGGCCAGTCTGATTTTCTTCATCCAAACTTTGCCCCTTCTGATCCTCAAACTGAAATGCCTTCCCTACTTTTTCTTACATTCTAACTTTCCCTAATCTTTCATGCCTCAAAAAAACTACTTTTGAACATATTTTTAAGAATGCATTGCCAAGATATATGAGTTATCCTTCTATATCAATTAGCTATATTGCATTAACATTAACCATTAACTATCAAAGTTTTGGTAAAAAGCAAAAAAAATCAAAGATAGAACTTCAATAATTTTCTATAATTTTAGCAACTAACAGATAAAAGAAAACTTAAATTCATTCATAAATAATTTTATGATCAATCAATAAGGGTCATATAAATCATCTTTGGAGTATAATATGCAACACAGTCAATGTGAAACACATGTTGGTTGCAAGTTCTCATAATGTTTATATCTACCTCTGTGATGAAATATTTATAGTGGTGGCAAAAAAAGTTATCTGGGAAATGCAAACATTAAAATGAAGAGTTGTAGTAGTACACATTTGTTGGTGGTTAAGGGGCATTTATTAACATGCATAATTGTAAATTATATTACTATTTTTCATATTCCTAAATTGGGATATTTTTCATTTATAAAAGTTTTAAGCTTCTTCCTAGAAACTTTTTGGTTGACCCCATCCTACATTTTCCAATAGAAAACATATATTTAGGTTACATTTTCACATAGGGTTGGAAAATAGCAATAACTTTTGTACATTGGACAAATTAGATTCTTTGGCATGACTGATTTGGAGTTCATTTTTGGAATTATAGTTTTCTCATCAATTTTTGATATTGGCAAATCTGTATCAACAGTTACAAAGACTCTCATGTTATAGTTTCAGCTGCATTGGAGGAATATGGTCCTACAAATATTCCGAAATATTTTTGGAAGTTCAAATATTCTTTACATTAATAATTTTACTTGGTTGCTTTTAAAAGACTTTATTTTTTCCAATTCGCCATCCTACTGTCTCCATATTAAATATCATTTTCCTTTCTTTGGAAAGTAATTTCCTATACATTAGATTTTAAATGTTTCACTCCGAGATTCTACTTTAATCATAAATTTTTTATAAGCTGTGGAATTTCAGTACTAGCAAAATGAGCTAGGACTTTTACATTGAGTGTCACCTCTAGTCTTTTTATTTTTTAAATTTATTTTGAGAAAAGGTCTTGCTACATCCCTGAATTGCTCAGGATGTATATTCTTAGCCCTCCAAAGTGCTGGAATTATAGGCTCGTGTTATTATGCTCAGCTAGAATATAATCTTTTTTTCTTTTATTTTTCAGTAATGAAAATTGAACCCAGAGCCTTAGCAGTGAGTATATTTTCATCTCCCCCCATTTAATTTTGAGAGAATCTGACTAAATTTCCCAGACTGTGTTTGAACTTGCAGTGCTCCTGCGCCTCAGCCTTTCTGAGGTTACAGGTGTGTATCACCATGCCCAGCTTGGAATATATCTTTTAAGGAAGGGCCATGACAAAGATACCTTACTAACCAGGTGAAATTATGTCTATCCATTCAAAAGGAATATTATTTATATTAAAATATGGACACCCTTGGGTACTGCTAATCTTGTAAACTAATTGGTACTCTGCATCTATAAGAGGTTTGTTCCTAAGCATTTGTGAAAAAAAGAAATAGAATTAATAAGCACAAATAACATAGTCATCTCATATAATAAACAGATGTCTAAGAAAGATCTCCTTTTAGCATTTGCATTAATTATAAACATTGTAATAGAGCTTTTACAGGAAAACCCATAAAAAACACCAAGTTAAAAGACAAAGCATAGCATTACATAAAACCTTTGCTTAGAAAATAACTTCCTAAAAAAACCATAAAAGAAAGAAAATGACTTCCTTTCTTGGATGATGTATTTCCTCTAATCTAAACATGAAAATTTCTTTCTAAATATAATTGAGATATGACAAGAATATTGAAATTGTTAGAGGTTACTTCTTTTACTGCCAATATCCAATAAGATAAAAACTGCTTTTTAAATATTTTGGGTTTCTTAGTTCCTAGGTTTACTCTCTGAAAAAGTCAAGCTTGAGTGATAAAAATTTCTGATTTTTGTATGGTTCAACTTAAGAGTACAATTTTGAACTTCTATTATGTTAAATACATAGAATAAATGATTGAATTAACTGAGATGTTTTAGCTGATATCTTCTAAGTTTGGATTAATAGGGACTCTTGTGAACATTATCATATCAACCATTATGAAGTCACTCAAATCATTTTCTTGGTCACTGTGAAACACAATTAAGCTAATTTTAACATTTCACATGTTTGTTTAACATATACAACTTAATTTTAATGTATTGCCTGTGGTCTATGACTTACAGCTTGCTTTATGACGGACCTTCTCTGAACTGTAGCTCAAAACTAAAGGACTGCACCAAACAAGAGGAAACTTGTCGCCCGCTATCACAAAGGATCCATACTCTGCTTTTCATGTGGAAGGTCCCCGCTTTTCATTTGACACTCAGCACCAGCATTTCCTTTTTGATCACACCTTGTAATTAGATCATAAGAAAATACTACAAAGAGAAATCTACCATTTTAAGAAGATAATCTGTTTTTCAATATAGCTCATCAGTGTAAGGATATCACAGGGTTGGTTCTTTTTTTTTTTCCTCCTCTAAACTGAAGCAGTTCTTTTAGATCAAGTAATAGACATTTCTGTCTTTCTCATATGAGAGTGGCTCCTGACCAAGGCCAAATGTCCTTGCAACTTTTCTGATTTGTGACATGAGAAAATACTACTAAGGAACAAGTGAAAATTTTGATGAAAATTTCTAAAGTTCTGCAATCTACTACAATAAATGTAGAAGATAATTTTCAGTGTAGACACATAAGGACTCAGAAATAAATAAATCGCACTTATACTGTTTTAAATGAGGGGCTCCGATTTCAGGGATAAGATTTGGAGTCAATGTGTTCAACTGCTGGAGACAGAAGCCTTTGCAAGGTTCAGTCAATAAAGCTAGCAATTTGCATGTTACTATCAAGGGGGCACTAGAGAAAACACTAGCCTAACCCACAGATAATCATGGACCTAATCTCCAGGAACATTGTGTCTCTTCCTGGCCACTGCTGTTCCAGAGCTGTGGAAGCACACTGAAAATTTGGGCCAAGCAGGTCCCCAGGGAAGGCAGAACAACTTTCTTTATGGAAACAACTAGTAGTATACTCCTAAGTGAAATAAATAAGTCACACATGTGTAAATGCGGAATAGGTTCTCTGGTGTGAAAAACTATAATAGTACATAAGATCCTAATGAGAGAGTTGACAATGTGAAATAGGAAGAAAAGGGCTAAAGGTGTAGGGAAAGTGGGAAGGGCAAGGGAAAGGTAATAAGAGAAAAGAAAAAAATATGAGAAAATGAAAAAATGGAAATAAAGTGTTTGTAAATGGGGAGAGGAGGAGGGGATGAAGGGAGGGCAGGGGAATGGGGAAAAAATGAGAATCAAGACCTGTCATGTAAAGGTACAAGATCCCAATAATGAAGGTAACTGTACTGTATACCTAAGATGTACCAATAAACTCAATTAAAAAAAATCAAACTCTTTCACATTGGGAAATTAAAAAAAAGACTAAGTCAAAGAGTAAATTAAGTCTTAATAATAAAGCAGCATGCACATGTGGGAAACAATAAATCATTTACCAACTTTAAGGTGACAGTCCTTGGTCTCACTGAGTAGAAGAATTAGAAAAGAGCTACCAAAGGAAATATTAACTGCATACATAAAATTCTTTAAAAATTACAATATTTGTTAATTTAAGATGAAAAACAATATGCACGACAGGTTTAGGGGAACTATGTAAAAAGACAGATAATAACATTTTAGCAGATTGATAAGAAAAACAGGTATAATCTCAACCTTTTTTTTTTTGTTTTGTTTTGTTTGTTTTTTGTTTTTTTTTTTTTTTGAACCGGGGATTGAACTCGGGTCCTTGCACTTGCAAGGCAGGCCACCGAACCGCTGAGCTAAATTCCCGGCCCATATAATCTCAACCTTAAGGGACTGATTTTTTTAAAAAAGCTGTCCAATATCACTCATCAAATATCACTGGGAACTATTATTACAAACTGATTGCAGTAAGGATCTATGTCCAAGTAAAGCCAGTCATAACACCATCTAGAGAAGAACTAAAACACTTAATGGTCTATAAACATCAAAGGAGATTCTTTCAATCAAATATATTATAAGCTCTATAATGCAACCACTTTTATTTACTACTGCATCTATAAATATTAGGCCGAGCCACATGAATTTGTTGGTATTTAGCCAAATTCAAGGGATAAAAATTTGCAATTTTGAATTGGTTCAACCTAAGAGTGAAAGCTTGAACTTCTATTTTTCTAAATATATAGAATCAATGATTGAGTTAACTGAGATGTTTTAGCTGATATCTTCTATAGGATACTAAAAATTCTGACTGACAAACAATAACAAATGTTGGCAGGGTTGTGGGAAGAAAAGAACCCTTCTCCATTGTTGGTGGGAGTGCAGACTGGTGCAACAACTGTGGAAATCAGTATGGAGATACCTCAAAGAGCTTGGATTGGAGGTTCCATTTGACCCAGCCATCCCTCTGCTGGGTATCTTTCCTAAAGAATTAAAAGAATCATATCACAGTGATGTATGCACACCCATGTTTATAGGGGCAAAGTTTGTAATAGCTAAAGCTTGGAAACAGCCCATTTGCCCATCAGTTGGAAACTGGATAAAGAAGATGTGGTTTTTCTATAAAATGGAATATTACTCAGCCATAAAGAATGAGAAATTAGATTCATTCATAGGAAAATGGATACATATTGAAGATATACTCCTAAGTGAAATAAATAAGTCACACATGTGTAAATAATGAATAGTTTCTCTTGTGTGAATAAACTATAATAGTACACAAGATCCTAATGAGATAATTGACAATGTGAAATAGGAAGAAAAGGGCTAAAGGTGTAAGGAAAGTGGGAAGGGTAGTGGAAAGGTAATAAGGGAAAAAAATATGAGAAAATGAAGAAATAGAAACAAAGTGTTTGTAAAGGGGGAGGGAGGAGAGGTGGAGGGAGGGTAGGGACAAGGGGAAAAAATGAGAACCAAGACCTGTCATGTGAAGATACAATATCCCAGTGAAGAACGTAACTGTGCTGTATACCTAAAATGTACCAATAAAATCAATGAGAAAAAAAAATTCTGATTGATCGGACATACTCTTGTGAACATTATGTATAGTCATTTGCTCTGCTTTGATCTCTCTGACACCTTCAAGGGATGGATATCAAATCAGTGTGCACTAAGGATCTTGTTCACAAGGTAGGTACTGTCCGATCAGTGGTGATAATATGTACATATCTAAAATGTGTCATAGTGTTAGTCCCAAAGACTTTTGTTCATATGAGGCTGGAATAAGAAATGACTGATTTGGGGCTGGGGACGTAGCTTAGTGGTGCTGCCTCCTGTCTTGCAAGCACAAGGTCCCCAGTTCAATCCCTGGTGCAAAACAAACAAACAAACAACAAACAGAAATGATGGATTGGAGCTTGAATGGAATAAGCAAGTTTTTATAGAAAAGGAAGGACTTGAGCTCATCGTCACCTATGAGCTGGCATGTGAGGCAGAGTATAAGCGAAGGAGGCATTTTAGAAGTGTAACTGAAGAAACAATGAGCAAATGTGCGGGCAGTGGGCACGGGGCCGGGCCAGCCAGGAGAGATTGTGTTTAGAGCAGAGAAGAAAGCTCTGGGTAAATACAAGGAGATTTTATGTGCAAGGGACCAAGTTCTAGGTGTGGGGAAAACATATGCATTCTGCATAGAATATGTCAAAGCTTTATGAGCATATAGAAAAACACTAGCAGTTCTTAAGTATGACATATACTGAGAATAAAGGAGAGGAGTTCAAATGATCAAAAGGCAACATTTTCTAAAATCCACCATTTGTACCAAACATGCTTGTCTCAATTTGAATAATGAGCAATTACAGTTTCATACCAGTATTTGACATAAGTTTAGAACACAAACATTTGGAATAAAAAGTATTATGTGGAAAAGAGGGTAAACTATAGTAAAAATTAATGGGAAATAGTTTAGCTGTTAATTATTATTTTGAAGTGAAAAAGAAAATTTCAGTGCCTTTTAGTCCATTTCTTATATGAACTTCTATGAAGCTTGATTAGTCACTTGGAAAATGAAGTAAATAAATATTTTGTGTGCCTATATACACACACTACACAAATATATAAATCTTCATGCTTGTTTCTACATTTTAATGGACCTTATGCTACTGCTGTCAACCATTCTATTTTATAGACTGCATATGTTTATTTATATTTTAAAATAATCTTGTAAATTATTAGGTGTGAAATACAAACAGCAATTGAGAAATACATTGACTGTTTGAGGAAAAAAATATGTGGACAGAAAGCACACAACAAAATAGTTGAATCCTTGAGTTTCTAAGCAATGTACATAGGCTTCATTAAGTAACTTCTACTAAGGTAAGTGGGAGCCATGAAGCTGAAACCCTCTGTTGTGCTAATTTAATAGGGGGAAAAGACTCTTCTGAAAAGAAATATATAATGAAATCTTATGTTGACTGGTAAATAAAAAATAATTACAGAGTCACTTTTCCTTGGAAACATTTATTGATGTCCTATATGCACATTGAGAGTATATAGTTTGTGATTTTTGAGAATATAGAAAAATACAGCTATAAAGAAAATCATGTTTACATGCACTTGGAAAATGACAAGCTTAATAATCCATGGCAGGATTTGTTAGACAGATATCCGTTCTGGCAATAATATAATAAAAGGATTCAAATAAATTATTTTGCTGCCATGCTTCTGCTTAAATGTTAAACTTCTTTTTCCATTTTCTCTAAGACATAGAATTCCGCTACATAGTATGATTAATTTACAGATGTGTAACACAGAAGGCCAGCCAGCTACAAAGAAAAATAACTGGCAACTAATGGAGCAATGAAGAGCCACTCATGAACTTTCCAGTAAATCACACATTTTCATGATGGCAAATTCACTTTCTTTACAAGGCCAAGGTATTTCAGTAGCCCTTTAAATAATTGTAATTAGGGAATCAAAAGTGCAATTCAAATGTAGGTGATGTTTCGGTTCAAGAAAATTATTAAATTTGGTCATATCAAAGCAACTCATGGCAGGTCTTCATATTTCAAGTAGATTGCTTACAATATTATTTCAATTGAGTTTGTAAGATGCCTATAAATGGTTTGAGTGGACTTTTACCCAGTATAGATATGCCACGGTTAGAGCTGGCGAGTACATGTGAAGAGTATCTGCCAATAGAACGTATGTAAAAATAAAGACATCACTGAGACAAAAATGCAAACTAAGAGATAATAAAAATGATTGAGTCTGTATCATTATTTTGAAGGATGTTTTGTGTTAAAATATAAGATGTTGCTAGATTTATCAACTTTCATAATCTACAATAATTGTTTACAGCAGCTCTCAGAGACCCAACCGGAAGGGGTATCCACTCATAGGTAAATTATGTGACTAGATTTTTTTTTTTCCAAATCTAAATAGTTTCTTCTCAGGGGTAATGTTTTTTTCAGTCTTCCAACTGTGCTTTGAGGAATAATTTCTAAGTCCAATTCTCTGTTAATTGTATTCTTCAGAATATTTTAATTTTGCTTTTGTCCCCAAGTACTCATGGCAACAGGAAGTGATTCTCTAGCTTGAGTGGAGTATTTCCATGTATTCATATCCACTCTTCACAGGAGAGGAGGTTTCCACAATCACTGAGACATCAACTAATACAGGTAGCCTGGAGACCCACACAGTTGACAGCAACTTCTTTTAACTAGGCTTCCACTGTTAAAAAATTTAATAGCAACACTGTAAGCTTTAACTGTCTGGATACATGGGAAGACATTGAGACACACAACTAACTTACAGGTTCACCTACCTGTTTATGCATATTATCATTTCCTTTGTAGTTTAAGATTGTGTTTTTAAAAATCATCCTCACACTGTTGAATATGAAACGTATGCCAATTAAAATGCTGTTGACCAAACCTAACATGCTATTTACGAAAATTTCTACACTTGGTTTTAGTCAAAAGGCTGAGAAGCAATCATGAAAACTTCTAGCCACTAATTAAAACTCAGTTTTAACGCATCTCTTTGTCATACTTTTCAAGAATTGTCAAGTCTTCATTGTTTCACAGATATTAGGAATTGATGCAATATTTAAGCATTTGTCAAGTTGATAACCATGTTATATCTTCATTTCTGCTATTGGTAATTCAGCTGGGACAGGGCCAAGTTACAAACCATGTTACTTAACAAGTCTCCTACTGCACTATGGATGACACTGACCCCAACATCACATATTGTAGTAGCAAGGATCTGACTCCGGAATTAATAAGCAGTTTTTAATAACAGCTGTGTTACTCATATGTGTGAAATCAGCTAAGGTATTTAATCTCTTTCATACTCCTATTTGTCATCTATAAAAGGAAGAATCAGAGGAAGATTAGTGTTTTCAGAATCATGGAAAATTATATAATCTAATATGCCTTTGTTATAGATGTAGTAAGAGGCCCAAAGAGACTACATAACCTGCCTTAGGCTACTCAGAAAGAAAAGGTAGTCTTCAGGCGACTCCAATAACTTGCCCCCCTCCTTTTTATTTTTTAGCGCAGTAAATGAGAAAGATTACAACAGTGTGAAATCATTTCAAGCCAGATCTCCTCAGTAATAGTTTGCAAGCTATCATAATTTTTGTATGTAAAAATATTATGATAAAAGAACATGTATAAGAAAATGGTAAAATAGAGCTCCGACTATTAGTCGCTTTCTTGCTCTTGGAATAAAATACCCAACATCCACAATTTAAAGGAGAGGTTTATTTGGGCTCACAGCTTTTAGAGGTTTTAATACATTCTCCGCTGGCTCTGAGGCAAAAATAGTATGGGAGGGGGCACAGAAAAGCACAGCGGCTCATATCATGGCAACCAGCAGGCTGAGAGAAGGGAGGAGCCAGGGAAGAGATACATCCATTGGTGAGGAAAACACGGCCATGAGCCAAATCCCCACCCAACCCAGGGCCAACTTCTTATCAGTAAATCAGTTCTTCAGATCCAGCCACCTTCCAAACGCATGAGGCTGTTGGTAGACACCTCATATCCAAACCATCACAATGAGAAAATGCTAGTATTTAATATTTTAAAACCCCGTTCACCTTTGTATGTGTGGGTGTGTGTATTTGACACTGGAGGACACAGATTGGGCTTGCCAGTCATTTGTTAAATTGTAACGATCGGGAACACTAGTTATAACTCAGTATTCCTCAATAGTTACGGTCAGTTAACCTCTCCAAACTTCGTTTAAAAGCGAGGGTATAATAATCTCTTTCATAAGATTAATACTGTGATAGAGTTGGTAATCTATGTAAGCGCTGAACAGTATTAGAAGACACTGGAAGTTCACACATGTTACTTATTGTATTTTCCCTATCTGGTGCAGCCCCTGTAAGTTGTTTTTCTTCCTATTCCTACTCTTATTCAGTTTACTCTGGTATGGTGAAAACTTTAATAAGAATTTATATTTTACATTTATAAGGAAAAAAGAGATTCTAAAATGACAGTTAAAGTGAGTTGAAGACGTCCTGGTTATCAGTTCAGGGACATTTCTGAGCATAATATTTGAAGATTATTCTGCAGAAAGAAAAGGACAGTACATTTTTTTCCAATTTTCATTCTCTCTTTTTTTTTAGACACTTGGAATGAAAACCCTATAAACTATGAGTGATCAGTGCAGGTAATACTTAACAGTGTAATACAGTATTAGAATTTTAAACCAAGTGGCAAGGACTTGGCAAGGACACTGATTTTATTTGAACATTATCTAGTTCCTTTATTGCCTTTCCTATTCTTATTCTTGTCCATTTAAAACCTTTGATTTGTAATCACAGCTATATTTGGCAAGAAAGCCCAGAAAAACATTATAGACAATTGAATATTGATCCATGAAAATGGGATCCAAGAAATAGTTTGTTCATTTGTGTACATTCCATTAGTATAAACTCTGCAAAAGTCTCTACTATACCAGAAAGATTAAAAGAGAGTAAGTATAGATTTAAGCAATAATCATGATTACCTAAAAGTATAAAGTAAAAGCTCATTCTAAATGGAAAATTTTCTTCAATATATTGCACACACTGAATTTTGCACACATGTATATATATATATATATGTATATATATACATATATATATATATATACATATACAACATTGAGTTTGTTAAACTGTATAAATAATTACATTGATCAAACTCTCTCACTTAAACTATTATGTCATTACGTGTTGGTTGTTACTACTACTTTACAATTTAGTATTGTGTTTTTAGCCAACATAATATTATTTCATTTTATTGAAAATATTCAGTTGATTTTATCGAGGTGTTGATGTCTCCACTGTTGTGGATACAAATGTTTTCTTATGACATGAAAGAGAATAGCTGTTATATAATATATTCCTGCTTAGATACTGTTTATTTCAAAACCGAGTTCAGCCCATGACATTCTAGATGAATCATTAGCTTCTAGACACATATTGCACAAGATCATAGGTTCCTCACCAGAGTAACCAGCACTAGGTACAATTTGCACGCGCACAGTATCACAGCTGACCCTTTAGGAAAACGCCTGCAGTTACAGCAGAGAAAACTCTTGGGTCAGTATGCTGAGCCAGGTGGTAAAAAGTCATTAGGTTCCATAACAGAAAATATACCTTTAGCTGTTGTGCTAATATGGAATAGATTTTCCACAAAAATTTACTTCATAGGCGAAGCAATGTTGATGAGGACAACATAAGAAATTATCTGGACTATAACTGAATAATAGTTGAGTCTTTTTTACATGCCTGAAGTAATCCACATTGATTTTACTGGAATTGTGGGAGCATTATAGATTTCAGAAAATAATAGATCATTCAAAAATTATTTGACTAGATAAGATTGAGGTAGGCTGAATAGTCCTTTCATCCTTATAAATTTAAAGTTTGCTCCTATGCCTTCTGCTTTCTTTTGATCACCAACAGTCTATCATGATGATTACTGTCATAAGAAATACATAAACTCATTAGAAGTGACTCAATAGAAAACTTAATAAACTGAATATCAGGGCTGTGTCAGTGTTTTAGAAGCAAGTCTTGAGAAAATCATTATGGCTCATTTGTAGCTCCAAACAATTTACCAACTTTTAGAAACAATGGAACAACGATAAAGTCTCTGGTATATAAGACAAGGTACTATGCTTACGACTGTTAATGGTGATAATGTCAGACTGACTGACTTAAGAAATGCCTAGAAGATTAGTAAAGCATGCTTTTGTGTAGGTCACAGAGGAATGACCTTGGGCACCATCTAGGGCCACTGGCCCTCTCCTCTTTGGCACTGTTATCCTGCTGTGCTTTCCAGTCACCATGAATTAAGCATCTTTGCTCTGCAATGCCCTTCCACCATGTTTTTTACCTTGAAGCGATCCTGCTATGTATTGAAACCCGTAAAACTGTGAGCCAAATTAAACTTTTCCTCCTTTAAGTTATGGTTGTCAGGCATTGCGTTCTAGTGACAAGAAAGCTGACTAATATAATGCCCAAGCACTGCAAATTAAAATAGTATAGCTATGCATCTTGTTCTTCCTGGCTGTACGTTGAAGGTGAGAAAGACAATATATTCATTCTTGGTAGACTCACCTACCATCTAGGTTTATGTACCAATCTTGTTGCATGAAGAAATGTAATTAAGGACCCAGACTCTTTTACACTGGAACAAATAAACAAAATTAAATCCTAACAATTAATCTAGCACATTGTCATACTGTGAATATTATATTTAAAAGAATACAAACAGGAAAAAATGATTTGAAGTTAACACTCTTAATGAAAAGCTATTTTTCAAGTTCAATTATACTGTACAAATAAATACAGTCAAAATTGGACCAAACTAATTTTGTCTATAATGTACCATTAAATCAATTTTCAACATCTAGCTTTTTAGGCTAATGAATAAGAATAACTTTGCTTCCATTTATATATTTAAACTTATGTACATAATAGCTATTTCATGGAGGGGCATGAAAAAACCCACAATTACTGGAATAGGTAAACATTATTAAGTAGTGCCTTAAGACTTTCTTATATACCAGTAGTCTAAATTAAGAGGAGCTAAAACCTGGATAGCGTTTTCCAATTTGAAAATTATTAAATGGCTGAAAAAGATCAGGTCAGCCAATTATTTTCTCTTTTCTTTCACTACTAACTGAGGCAAATGGAATAAAACTACTAAGGAGATTGGTTGTCTTTTCCATTGTTAGGGTTGCAGAATCAAACTTATGCACAGGAAAGTTTAACATTTTGTCTCAGTCAAATATGGCAGAATTTTCAGACACTTATCATCCTGCTTGTTCTTAATGGCCAGTTAATTAAAAAAGCAAGCCAGTTCCCTGTTAGTTTCATATTCACGTCCAGAGTTGTACAGCATATTATACATTAAAAATTTTATTTTCTATCAGGTCAACTGACTGCATCAGTCAAGCTGCAAATGTGGATTATGTTGGCACTGAACACTGAAATTAATAAAATGCTACTTCTTTCTCTTCAATTTTAAAGTTATGCTTGGGATTGAACCTACATGGAGAAATAATATTATTGTTTGAAGCAGTTACATTTTTTTTTTCACAGAAAACGTCACTAATATCATGAAAGAAACAGTGTAACATTATATGGAGAAATGAGCACTGGACTAGAAAAGGCCAGAATTATAGTTCTAGCTTTGACATTTACTCGATATTTACAATTAGGCAAGTAATTAAAGCTGTCTGATATTCAGTTCTCTTGTTTGAAAAATGAAGACATTGAAGAAGAATAATTTCATATACTTCTAGTTTGAAACTCAGATTAATTTATCTTCAAATGTGAGGAACACATGAATCTTGCATAAAAATCAGTGGTTTTCAGCTTGGCTGCTCTTGTTCACTTAGAGACTCAGACATTTTCTGACCCTGGGACCCAGCCAAGAATGACTAAAGAAAACTCTCCAGGTGTAGGACCCAGGCACTTGTGGGTCTTAAAAGTGCCCTGGTTAATTTCAATAAACAATAAGGTAGAAAGCTTCAGCTTCATGGCCTATTTTAACTACAGCACTGGGCAATGTAATATATAAGTAAGCAAAATAAAGAACTTTATTTTCTCATTTTTGAGTATTCAGCCCTAATTTATTCATTAAACACTTATTTCCTTATTAGATGTTATTCAGGATGCTAGGTATCAAGGATACAATATTAAATAGTAAGCAAATCACAACACTGACCATCAAAAAATTCACCATATATTATTTATTTTTTAAATTGTTAATGTACCCATTACAAGGCAGCACTGGCAGACTGCAGCATAGACATCTAGACAATTATAGATCTAGAAATTACTCTACAACACATCAGATGCTAAAATGCAGTAAACCTTATGTCAGCCATATGTCAGATTTTTTTCTTAATTCAGAGGTAATTTCTTTCAAACAGCTTTATTTTAATAAGGAGATTAGCCTGTGCCATTTTAACAAACTGCTATATAAAGAACAAGTAAGCAAGTGGTTACTGTTTAATTTTTAAGACCAGACAATATATTGGAGAACAAAATTTTAAACTAGATGGACAATGGGATTTTGAAAAATCTACCTCTTTACTTCTCCCTGTAAAATTCAAACAATGGTGTTTTTAAAAAGTAAATAACGGGGCAGGGGATTTGGCTCAGTGTTCTGCCACCTGCTTCCCAATAAAAAAAAAAAAAAAAAAAAAAAAAAGAGTAAATAACAGCCATTTAAAGTATATTTTTTCATTATAAACATTAATAAGTGAGCTAGTATTCCATTTTATAGAAAAACCACATTTTCTTTATCCAGTCTCCAGGTAATGGGCAATTGGGGTGTTTCCAAGTTTTAGCTATTACAGACTGTGCTGCTAAAGTTGTAGGGGAAGTGGGAAGGGTAGGGGAAAGGAAATAAGGGGAAAGAAAAAAAATATGAGAAACAGAAAAATGGAAATAAAGTTTTTGTAAATAGGGAAGGGAGGAGTGGGTGAAGGGAGGGCAGGGACAAGGGGAAAAAATGAGAATCAAGACCTGTCATGTAAAGGTACAAGATCCCAATGATGAATGTAGTCACACTGTATACCTAAAATGTACCAATAAACTCAATGAGGAAGAAAACAATAAGTGGATACATGTAATGTGCACATTAAAGTTTTCACAATGAATTCAGTTTAGTTTAGTTTTATTTTGCTTCGACTTTTCAGCCTTTGTATTTGTGATACCCTTCTTTCTCTTATTCACTTTCTTGATTGCTGCCTTTTCATTTACAACATTGAAATAATCAATCGCTGAGAACTGAGACAAAGATAAAGCTGCTTTAGTGTAATTAAAATTATTTATTCAAGTGGTTCAGTGATTTTTATTTGATGTTAATTAGAGCATAACATAGAAGACATTTTCAACTGGGCTTTCTTACCTCCTCCCCTCCTGTTGAAAAAACGATGCGTTGAAATTCTGATTTGTCCAGTTAGCTCATAAAATATAAAATTTCTAAGGCTTATGTGTTGCTTAATGTCATTTTTGCTATATCTTAGCATACTGTTGTTCCAAGACAATTATGTCTATTTAGCACTTAATTTTTCACTTAAAATATTTTTGAGACACTTTTGTGTGAAAGAAAACATTGTAAGACTAATAAAGGCTCATGTGTAGAAAAACAATATATTTAAAATGTTAATGAGGTTATATTTAACCAGCATTATTGATTTTCTTTCTACTTTTCTGTACCCTTTAGGGATTTTATAACATATATAATATATTTATCTTATTCTTTTTTTAAAATTTAAATTGAATTTATTGGTACATTCTAGGTAGACAGTACAGTTACATTCACTACTGGGATCTTGTACCTTTACATGACAGGTCTTGTTCTCATTTTTTCCCCTTGTCCCCACCCTCCCTTCACCCCCTCCTCCCCTCCCTACCTTCAAACACTTTAATTCCATTTGTACATTTTCTCGTATTTTTTTCATTTCCTTTATTCCCCTTTCCCTATCCTTCTCACTGTCCCTACACATTTGGTCCTTTTCTTCCTATTTCATGTTGCTAATTGTCCCATTATCTATCTTATTCTTTAAATAAAAATATTCTGTGTTTTCTTAAAGATCACAGAGATTTCAAAAAGAGAATAGGTATCTAATGAGAAAAGGTTTAGAAAAATTTATAACCATATTTACTTTAAAAGACTTTTTTGGTACAGCATACATGATAAATGACAACCAAATGATTAGCATAAATGCCTCTGTTGTAGAACTCCCCCAAAATATTGATAGAAAGCAGGCCATCTGGAGTCAGTCAGGTGCCAGTCTCCAAAAGATAAAAAATAAGAAGTATTTCCTGCCTTCAAAAACCTGCCAATTAATTTGAAGATAAGATAGGATAGCAAAAACCAAAGACCTTTCAGATGTGATGTACTCTAAAGAGGGTGGGCACATTGTTGAGAGCAAATTGGGAAGATGAGTCAGTCCTGACAAGCTGAACGGCGTAGGAGACCCCTATCTTAAGTCTTGAAGAATACCTAGGGCCACAAGAAGGGAAGGCAAACACAGCGAAGCTCCACAGTCAGACCTAATAATGGCACAACTGAGCCAGTGAGAAGCACTGGAAAAAAGTAGGACTCTAGAGGACAATATCTAATGAGGGCCTTTAAAGCCTATAACCAAGTTTCTAATTAAAGGCAAAGAGTATGTTGTAAATAATATATACTTTCTATCGCTGCTAAGTACGAGATGCACAATGAAATGCTTGACAGTGTCCAACACAGTGCAGGCAGGTGAGAAAAAGTCATAAGTATTATTGGCTGATAAAAGGTGAAGAATTGAGAGGAGACCCTGAGGCTTTGTAAAAGAAAGGGACCTCTAGAGAGGGAAGAGACAGGGAAAAATCATGAATCAGGAACATCTTTTTGATTTTAAATAACCCTTACAGAAAGAGTCATAAGTTCAGCATAAAGATTTCCTGTATATTCTTCACCTGGATTTTCATACGTGATTCCCCCAATACACTTTTTTTTAAGAGTAGGAAAAATTGATTGAGGGAAAGAAAGCATCTGTCTAAGAGAGACAGAAGGGGGACTGGAAAGTGGGTTACCCACCTACCATACTTTTCAAAGATGTTTTATGCAGTAAAACCATGTGGTGAGGTGGGTACAAAGTGGGAAAAAAACTATAAGACCCAGTGGAAAATTACAAGGTGGGCATGAGGTGGGGCAAAACCATGACCGACCAGTAAGATTACAAGTACAGTAACGCAGGTGATGTTCCCCCCCAATACATGTTTTAAAGTAAGGGAATATCAAAGAGAACCATATTTCCTGTCTTCTCACAGTCTGCAAGAGAGCTTAGTGGAGGCTGCAGTGAGAATAGAAGGCTAGAGTAGAACTTAGGCAACGGACAAGCTAAAATATCTATATTGATGGCTACAGCATCTATCTGAACAGCATAGCTGGGTGAAGAGGTCTTTTGAAGAAGAAATACCCGGATTCAGTAACGGCTAAAGTTGGAGGAAATATAATTCTGGGACACACGTAAGATTACAGAGGTTAAAAGGTGGATGGTGCTACTGAAGGAGTGAACGCCTGGACTCTGGGAAGGGGAGCTCTGGCCGCAGCAGACACTACTCACCTTCAAGCTCCCCCACACTCCTTTCTCCCAAGCTTTTCAACTATGTTAGTTACTTTCCCACCACTAGGACAAATTACTCAACACCTACAATTTAAGGGGAAATGCTTATTTGGCTCACGATTTCCGGTGAATTTAATCCCAATTCAATTGGCTCCACGGCAGAAACAACATAGTTGAAGGGTCTGGTAGAAGACACTTACTCATCCCATGGGAGCCAGGAAGCAGAGAGAAAAAGGAGAAGCAAGGGACTAGCATATTCCTTCCACCTCCAATCAGGCCTCACCTCCAAACAGCATATTCAGTGACTGACCTCATCAGGGAATGAATCCGCTAAAGAGAACAGTGCTACCAAACCTATGAGACGTTGGGGGGACATTTTAGATCTAAACCATACCACCTATGCAAAGATTGCAACCATTCATTGATTTACAAATTTGAAGTGAGTTTAGTCATGGTCTAAATAAAGTAGACCAGCTACACATATCACCCTAAAGTCTCAAAGACATATTTACAAAGTACCTTCATCCTTGTAAAGGCAAACCTAGATCTTCTCTATGGTAGCTAATGTTCAAGTACAGTCTCATCAATGATTTTAACAATGACAAAAAACAATGTAGCTACGTTTTCTCCCTGCTGGTTGACATGATGCCAATTTATAGGAGAGTTGTATGTGATAAAATTAACAATAGATCAGTCAAACCAAGTTGTTTTCTGAAATGATATGTACTTTGGGTCATGCATAAACCTCTATTTCACCGATAATCCTTAAATAAAAATTATTCATTCCTTCATTACTAAAAATAAAATCTCTTCCGATATTTTCTCACAATGACATTGGTCTTACAGGAAAGGGCATAATTGCCTTTCATTTTTATTTCTTCTTTCTTAAATAGTGACAATTTTTCATTATGCAAAATGCCCTTTGCAATTAATAGACAATTAGTGCTGAAATTGAATTTGTAAACTTATTGGTTGTATATTTTAATTACCGGAAGCATCACTTTGTTCACATACATTAAAGAACAATAGGACAGTACAATTACAATTTTAATTGGGCATCCGCAATTCCTTCCAGTGATCTCTTTTTCAGTCTTATTCCTAATGGGTTTAATATTCATGCTGGAATTGTAGCCTTCCTTTTATATGTTCAGCCTGACTGGCTGATCTCTTAAGGGGAGATTTTTGTCAGTGTTGAGTTGTAGAGGAAGAGCCTTGAGTTTAAATAATGTTTTTCCTAGCCTGAAATTTTAGGTCTTGGACAAATCATTACTTATTTCATACCATCAGTTTCCCCTGTAAAATAGCCAGGTTGAGCTTTTTAACTTTCTACTATGATGGCAGAACAGATTTTCTACAACTGTTATTTCTCCAGTCATGCTGTAGATGTCTTTACCCACAGATGAAAATTATCCCAGCAAAGAAGTGGAAAAAAAAACCTGATTAAACATAAATTAAAATAGTTTTGTCTTTCTTTAAGGATGTGTGGACATAAGGGATCCAGAATGCATGCATTAAGTTCTGCACATGGAGAGGCATGCTGGCAAATATTTAACAGTCAGTATTTTAAAAAGTAAGTCCTGAGTAGTTATATTTGTTGATTTCTATGGCACATGTACTCACACCTTGGCTGGGTGATTACAAGTGGTCCACATGATGGGACTGAATACTGAAGATAAGATTAAGTTGAGAGCATGTGCAGAATTGATGTGCTGGGATGAATGGCAGCTCCAGGTTAGAGAGCACTGGAGACAGTCAGAGACATAATTCCAGCAATCTCTAACTTTGTGTGAAATTTTATTCAAGTTGTTTGATGTGGGGGGGACTCTATTTTCTTATCAAATGGGGGAAATCAGGTGTTCTCTCTTTTGTGGCTAAAATAGAATATCAAGTATAAAAGTGTTGTGAAACCATTAAACTCTTTGCCAAATTAAATTTTAACTATTGTAACTTTCCTTAAAAGGAAAAAAAAATCTATATTTGGTTAAATCACTTAAAAATAACTTTCAACAAAATAAATTTATCAACTGTACTTTCTAGGATTTTTTCCATTGCAGTAAATAGAAATACACTCAAATCAACTCAAGCAAAACTATCAAAGGCAAATTAGTCACTTCTGTCTTATTTGAGAACTTCAAAGAAGCACGGATTTGAGTCAATCTTATTTCCTCTGAATGTCTGGCTTCTCTATCTCTGTCTCTCTTTAGTTTTCTTTCTATGCTTATACATTAGACTGCTGATGAATAACTTATTTAAGCTCCTCAGTTCATCATTACTAGCTCAAAGATTTTATACCTTTAATTCAAATAAGAAAGAGAGAGAGACAGGATAGAAAGAAATGGGGACAGAATGAAAGAGGGAAACTGCTTTGAAAGTTTACCTACTCCATAAATGCAATGAATTTGGGAAGGATGAGTCAACCCATCACACACAAGTTTGGCCAGGGATGAGATTCCCATGAGTCAAAGAGCTGTATTACAGGGTTATAGCAACCATAGAAACAATACATTAGATCACTTTAGAAAGGTTTTTTAAAAAGCATCACTATTCTAGAGGATTGTTGTGAGTTTGAGACCAGCCTGGACTACATAGTGAGTTCCAGGTCAGTCTCAACTACATAGTGAAACCCTATCTCAAAAAATAAATAAATAAGTAAAAATAAAAACACATCACTATCCTTTGAACAACAGTTGGATACCACCATGAAGTCATTGGTTCTTGTTGGAGGTCAAGAGCTGTTTGTCAGGTGTGGGAAAAGCAGAGAAATGCCTAATTAGTACCACCTTTTTCCAGTAGATATGTTATGGTCCAAATAATTTATCTGAGGCATAATTGGTGATTTAAATAACCATTATTATATTAACACACTAATCAACTAGTATGAGTTCACTTGGAAACCACATTAGTAGTAGGACTGACAGGGAACCAATTTCTAAGTTCTATACCCAAGAGAAGTCAAATGAGGTAACTCCAACAGACTGGAAAATCTTTATGGATTTGGAACATTTTTCATGAGTCAGAGATGTGTCAAGTTGCAGATTCACGACAAGTGGTGTCATCTGAAATAATAGGATCTTCGAGTCTCAAGTCATACTAGTCAGAACTTTAAACTACAACCAGCTGAAACAACAGCCACCTATGGACAAAACTGAAGTGTGGTGACAAGAGCTGTCAAACAGTTGAAAAATGTCCATGTGCACCAGTGACAACTTTAGCAGTATTCAATGAGAGAGACAATGAAGGAGACAAGAAACAAATAAGAAAGAAAAGAGACAAGAGAGCCATTCTCTAACTTACTGAGCAAAATTTAGATTAACAGACTCTTCAAAGGGCATTCTGTCTAGCAGACCAGAGCAGGAGACTATATGACATGATTGTCATTAAAAAAAAAAAAACTTCCTATTGTTCAATAGCATGTCACAATTCACAGAGGTTATATATTAAGAACTTCGACAGGTGACAAATTCACTCTGGTAAAAAAATATATAAATGAGTTGCTTTAGATATAGAGTTAAAAATGATAGGTCAGTCTGAAATGGGTGAAGGATACTATTAATTCCAGGCATTATTTTTTAACAATGAAGCCACTTGTGAGATTTGGTGAAGCAGATAATTTTACATTCACAGCTTCAGTTCTGTGTATTATCATCAGTATTCCATATCCTTCTGTATTGAACATAGTTACAATGTCCTACAAATATGTTGATTGCTATTGTCAAGATTATGTCAAAGGCTTATCGTATTTCCTTTTAGTTCAAATGGTAACCATAGTTCCTTTAAGGCTTACTGCCTGATTAAATTTCAAAGGAGAAAAGGGGACAAAATCACATGTACTATATTAGGATTATTTACAAGGCAGATACTCAATAGCAGTTTGATTTTTGTACTGAGGAGTGAAATTGAAAAGTCATTATAGAGGGATAATATTTTATGCTATTAACCTATTTTTCTCCTCTCAGTATTTATGATTTAGTCTCACCCCAATTCTATCAGAGAATTGGCCCTGTGCTCACTGACTCAACAGAAGGATATGGCAGGGTATAAAATAGAAATTCAATGCAATTTACTTTTTTTGTGTCTCCAAACCTCAGGCCCTTAAGGAAATCGAGAGCACTTACAAAAGTACCAAGAAAAACAGAATTGGGATACAGGGAAAACATACTGGACAAAAACCACCATGAAGAGAAGCGCTTCAAATGAGTATAAGAGCAATTTTCTGGGGTGGGAAGAAAGGTAGGTGTGTGTGAGAAAAGAGTAAGGGTGGTTGGAGGGCTTTGCAGGCTTCCTGGAAGCCTAAGGATGGAAAACCACTGCGGGGTGCACCTAGGTGCATGAAAACATATGCAACATAGAAGTGAAAGTTTCTGTCTCCTCAGTACACAAAACAAACAGCAAAGAGCTACTAACGACGATGCCAATAGTCATCTCAGTTGTAACCACTATAAAAAATATCTCTAAAAGAAAATATGGATGATGGAAGAATATTAAAATCTGAGAATAAGATGTGGAAGAGGTAGGCAAACAAAAGTTAAACTCCATTTGCCCTGGCTATTCCCCTTCTAGAGATGTTCTCCAAAGAGTTAAACACATCATATTACAGTGATATATGTATGCCCACTTTTGTAGCAGTACAATTCACAATAGCTAAATCTTGGAAGTGGACTACATGTCTATCAACAGGTGAATGGATAAAAAAATATGTTATCTATACACAATGCAATGGAGTACTAGTCTGCCATGAAGAAAGATAATTTGAGTCATTTTTAGGAAAATGGGTGCCCTTTGAAACCATAATGGTAAGTGAAATAAATAAGACACACAAGTTTAAATATCATATAGTTTATCTTACATGATAACCCCAAAATATAAACAAACAGCAAAATAAGATAGATAATAGGAAGAGGTGATATAGTTTTCTTTCATGTGAAAGGGATCAAGAGATGGAAGGATGGGGTGAAGGGAGGGCAGAGGTAAAGAGAAAAAATGAGAATCAAGACTTGTCATGTAGAGGTACAAGATCCCAACAGTGAATGTAACTGTACTGTATCCCTAAAATGTACCAATAAACTCAGTTAAAGCTGGAAAAAAAAAAGATGGAAGGATGGTGAGGAAGCAAATGGAAAGGGGCTGAAAAAAAGGAATTAAGATGTGGTACATGCTATATATCATCTCACTACAGGAATGTAAACGCACATGCCAAACACAGTAGTTAAACTCAATTACAGAAAATTAAGGAAATATTATTTATGGTCTACCCAATATTGTAAGATATAATTTCAATCTGCTTTATAATCTGTGTGTCTACTACATGCAGGAGAGCTAAAATTATATTTTGCTTTTAAAATTCTTTAGATAGATCAAGAGCACAACTTATAAAGTGAAAATATTGTTTAGACAGCAGGGGAGTTGCAAATATCTGACAAAGCCAATAAATAGCGATAGTTGTATGATTCACATGTTACTCAAAAGATCAATACTTCTGATTAACTACTTGAAAACATATCAAGTGGCTACACAAGTTAAAACACTGACACAAAATGTAAATGTTACAGTGCTAGAAATCCATGAAATATTAATATCTATATAAGGAGGAGGAATCACTAAAAATTAAGAAGTGTCCTCCAAATAGCCAATACAAAATATTTCCAAATTAGTTAAAAAAGAAGGCAAAGGAGAAACAAGAATAATTGCAATTCATTAAATCAATAAAAGGTTTTTGATTCATGATATCTTTACACTGGAGTTATAAAGAAGCAAAATCTACTGTAAAACCATCCCTCACTTTTCAAAGGTGATTACATTATAAAGTGCTTTTACATATAAGATCGGCTGAAATGTTCATAATTTGATGAAGTATCTTGGGGTAGCTGTATAAGTAATGGCTATAACTTCAGTTTTAAGTCATGCAATGAAGAAAAGTAACAGAGGACTAAAGGATCCTGTGCGCCTGACCTGCGTTGCAATTTTAGTGAGATGTCCGGAAAAGAAGGGCCTCTTGTGCAAAGATCTGAGAGGATCTGAGTGGAAAGAGAGTCATGTCATGCAAAGATGTAAGAAGGTTTCTGAAAGGAAGCACCTGGCGCACGATCAGGGATTTCAAGGAAGTTGAGTCTTCCTATTAAGAAATGAGCACATGGGCCGGGCATTTAGTGCAAGGTCGGAGCTAGACCCATGGTACAACAACAACAAACAAAACAAGACAAAAAAACAGCACATGACTAATAATAGTTTCTTTTCTACTTCCTTGTCATCTTTTTAAGAAAATGATCAAAATATGTTATGGGCATGTACAAATCTGCCAGAATGGAACACATATATCTGTAAAACCAATACAATGGAAATTTTAAAAGTTTATCAAAAACAAGACAACGACAAAAAGCAGGTGAGTGCTAGTCCTCAGGGAGCCATCAGAAAGAGCCCTTCAGATCAAATTCAGGAGTCTGAATTTTAGTCTGAGTCTGATGATGAGTTACTGAACAGCCCAAGGAGCGGGCAGGATCTGAATTAATTTTGTATGACTGGGGCTGCAGTACAGAAAAATTACTGCAGGATGGACAGAGTGGATGCAGGGAGCTCACCACACCAGGACAGCTGAGAGGGATAATGGTGGCTTGGACAGAGAGCAGCAGTGGAAGTGACGGACTGTACTTAGAGCCAGGATATATTTTGTATCTCAAGCCAAAAGGAGTTGCTGGTATATCGACTGTGGGAAGTGGGAAAATAAGTGGAGGCAAGGATAACCCAGGGCCTGAATAAGGACAGGGCAGTGCCATTATAGAGAGGAATTTGGAAGTGGGAGAGGAAAAATTTTTCTTTACTTGGATGTTCAGGACAGCTACTACTATCCTGCACTCTGCATATTTATACTAGGACATTTACAGGAACACTCCCAGTGCTTTAAAAAAAATTAATACAGTAGATATGAGGCATTCAGATATGTGGAACTGTTGTTTTCAGATTTCTAATTCTTCTCTCCAATGCTCTGTAGTTGATGTACTACTTACTGACTTCTGGTTGACTTCGTAAGGGTGAAGGGTCCCCACTGCGGCTCTCCGTGGCACGTTTAATGTAGTAACTCACATGGGCTAATTAGTCTTCTGCAAGGGTTATGTAGTTCCAGGAAGGAGGATACCCATGCAAAGACCTAGCTGTGTCTGTTTAAATGTTAAGTCCTTTCCTTGCACAGAGTAATTTAGGATTCACCTCTGAATTTGTTTTTCTTGTCGTTCTTTTGTTGGTTTTTGTTTTGTTTTGTTTTGTTTTTTAATTTTGTTTTTGCTTCACGGAATGTACTTTGGAAAAACTGTTAAGGGAAATCTAGTGTTCCATTTAGTCACATGAGTTTTCTTCAAAAGAAGATAGTGGCTATATTTTGACATATGTGCCTGCCAGCTTTTACTTTAAAATAATTCTCTCTTTGAGAAAAATATGTGTTTACAGCATTTTTCCCCAGCTCTAGCCATCATCATATAACCTCCACTTCTTGCTCTATTCCACAAAATATTTGCCACATTTTCCACATTGCCTCTATTGAATATTTTCTTATAAACAATTCACTCAACATTCAGAGAAACACTGTAAGCAGAACTTCACATAACTACTCCTAGTGGAAAATCAGAAAATTACTTAAGAGAGGAGGTAATGACATAAATACAATCACAGTGGTGAATCCAGCTCCCTGTTGCGGTGGTCTTTTCTCTGAGCAGAGTGATTCCTGAAAGACTCTGCTCTTTTCTGTGTTTATTTTGAAAGCTTCCACTTACTAGTATTTGCTCCCATGAGCTTACAAGCTTCATTTTAAATTAGATGAGGTAAAATGCTTCAAAGTTAATTAGGCTATCAAATACCGTGGCTTGAGATTTCTAACATCAACTTTCAAACTGCTGATGGTCAACATATCACCACTGGGAAACAGACTAGATTATAAACTCTTCCCATCAGTGAAGAAATGAAGTTTAGTGAGAAGGTAAATTCATAGCTTTATTATTCTCAAGATGAATTTTAGTTTTGGCACTCACTGCCCTTACTTACCCTGAAAAGTATTTGCCTGGAGTTGTTTGAAACACAAGCTTGAAGACCTTTTTCAAACAGAAGAAACGCTCACAGGGAAAAATGAAAGAAAAAGGACTTTATAACTCCATTGTTTTCTTTTCTAGGGTCTAGAACTTTGGCACCCTTGGGAGGAGCCTTTGAAATCTCCAGAAACTTTAGTACCTTCCCAATGCCTAAAACACTAGTCTACATTTTGCGGAATGAATATCATACATTTATGCATTTGAATAAATTGATATTTACTAAGTTTTGTTTGTGTCCTTCTGTTTATACTACACATACATTACTTCTCATTCTTCTCTGTATTTCAACATGCACCTCAGATTACTTCCATTGTGCAGTCTCTGGCTTCTGAGAATCTTTGCAGCACCTAATGTGTGAATAGATCATTTGAAAATTTAATTACCTCATTTATGTACTTTTACATTTTATTATAGCTATGTAACACCTATAGCATGTCAGTACTACACTATATTAATTTTTTGTCATACATTAAGATTGTTTCAATGATTCCTCAGTGATGATTTTACAAAGTCATGTATGTTTCACTTACTCCACATGACAAAACAAGGAGAAGGTAAAACAATCGATCATACCCCACTGCATAGCAAGAATAATATGGGAAATGGTGGGCTAAATGTCACAGTTTAGAACACCTAGAAATGGTAGATTAAAAAACTATTATTTTTTAGAAATCATGGCTGAGCTTGAAGGAAAGAAAAAAAACATTTAAAAACTGGAAATGGGGAGCAGGTGCAAAGAAACAGTGAACCTGATCTTGTTACTAATGATATCGGTGAAATAATGGAAAAAATTCATGAATACCACAAACGCAAACTATATTTGTAATTTTCTAGTAACCAAATTTTAAAAGAATTAAACTTTTCAATAACATTTGACCCAGTATATCTAGAATGTAATCATTCAACATGTAAAAACTAAAAATTACTGAGATACTTTGCAATCTTTTATTGGTTTTGAGTTTTCAAAATTGGATTTGGATGTTTTTATCAAGAACTTCAGCTGGCTACATTCTAAGCATCCAACAGCAGCCAAATGTGATGCTTACTGCATTCAGACAGCACTAAGGATGGTAGTGGGTTGCACGACTTCTCCTCTTCCTTCCTCTCTCCCTTTTGCTGGTGCACACAGACTTTGTGCAATGTGCTTTGCATTACTGAATGATTGTGAATGGTTTCTGACAAATTTCTTGGATTTGATCTTCTAAAATTCTTTAAGAAAGTTACTTTTGATTACCTGGTACAAAAACTAAACAATCACTTTCCCTCATTTATTGATATGGCTAAAAGGAAGTATTCTTGAAAAAAAATGCATTTTAAGAAACTTAATTAAAAATATTTTTGAAGGATGAAAAACAAGCCAGCAGCTCTATAATAATGATAGTTTTTAAAATGGTAATTTGTTAAGAGAAAAGGGTGTTAAGAGTACTGAGTGTTAATAGAAGCACTTCTTTTATCACCCTTATACATTTTAGATTCACTTGTGTACATTAACAGACTTTGGAGGATACATATGCAGGAGTGAAAAAGAGAGTACAAAAATGGCAAAAAGTCTGGGTTTAAGTCACACGTTAGCAAACGGTGACCTGTGGGACACATTCAACCAGCTGCCTGTGTGCATGAGGTACAGGAGCTAAGGACCAGTTTTACATGCATTAAATGGCTGAAAAAAATCAAAACAATCCTGTGTCATAGGACAATTACATAAAATTAGAATTCCAGTGTCTGTAAAGCTTTAATGGTAAAATAACCATGTTTTTTCACGTGTGTGTTATCTATGGCGAGAATGGCAATGTTGTATAGCTGTAAGAGACTATATGTTCTACAAAACCTAAAATGTATACCATTTGGTCCTTTGAATAAAAGTTTTCCAATTTCTGACTTAAATCACCATTTTCCCCAGATGATGATCAATTTTCTACAAAAAACAATTCGGGAAAAAAATACAGCATAAGCTTTTGAACCATGAAAATCATTATTAGGGAACAATTGTAAAGTGACCATTGAGCTTTATTTTCCACTTTGATGCTTTGGAGCTAGTGACGTTCATCTTAGACTTGACCAACTGACACACCGCATCTGTTCCTATCTCTGCAACACTCAGCTGTATCAATGGCCCTGGGAGGGTCAGAGACTCAGAGCTGTGCTGCTCTACAAAGCAATAAATAAATAAATAAATAAATAAAAATAAAGGATGAAGTTAGATTTTTGTTGTGGTCTTTTCCAGTTTTATAGTTGCTTATGAAGAAAATTAGGTAACAAGCTGTAAGGAGGAATGATCAAGATTGCAGACTTTAACACCAAGTAAGTCAGTTTTGGGCAAAAATTTAATAAGCCTGTTGCACATACAATGAGATAATGTATTGGAGACCAGCTAGTGTAGTGCAAGCAACTTCTATATAACATGGAGCTGCTGAGAAGAACTGCAGAACCACTTGCTTCTGTCAATGCCTCGTGGGGTTGAAGTAGAGAAGTCACTGTTTTGATAGCAAGTAGAAAAAATTCTCCAAGTGAGCACAGGATCCCTCGACAGAAAGGTTGCAGCACACTTCTTGCTTATTGCTGTGTGGACAGAAGGTTTGAATTTCAGCCTCTGATTCCTAAAATTACTACTTTTTAAAAAGTCCAGCATTACTGCCATGTGAAAAGGAATCACAATCTGAGCTCTCAGTAGCCAGTACTGTTATATTCCATAGAAATCCTAACACCATGGGCAGAATTTATGGCAAAAGTGTTTAGAAATATTTCACAATGAAGACTATTCTGAACATATAAATATATCAGTGAAGAACTGGATTATTTAAAATGAGACTGTCTGGACCCAGTAATTTATTTGCTCCCTCCCCTTAGGTTTTTAATAAATGCATAGTACAAGTACTAATCCTCAAGGCTGCTAAAGTTATTTTTAAGTAAGAAATGCGAATACAAATGTATTGCCTTAGCAAAAACACATTTCAGAACTGTCTGACTGACACTGGCACAATATTCTAATAAAATTATTTTTTTTTTATGGCTCCAACACTTCGGTAGGAGAGGAGTAGAGGGAAATGATTTTGGAGAGATCAATCGATAAAAGTGAAATCTCAGATTTGAGCTGAGTCACAATAAACACATTTTTTAATACAATAAACACATTTTTATTCTTTTCCACCTAACTACACACACTCATTCACATGCACTGCATTGTCCTCAACACTTTTTTCTGGGAGAAAGTATTTGAACACTGTGAAAGAGTTAAAGTGGTAGCAAAGGCTGCACAAAATTATCTACCAGAAAAAATCTGAGTGAATTATTCTTATCTCCGCAGACTATTTTCTCATCATTCTGACTCCAACAAGGAAGACCGAAAATCAATTTAATTACCAAGCAACATTTTCAATCACAATTCTCTAAAATATTCAACATCAGAGCTAAATTTTCCTAAGTGTTTTGTGATTGGTCTTCCTTATTAGCTATGTGATTTTTAAAAAATATTCAATTTTGCTTTTATTTATGTGATGGTTTTAAAGTTTGTTTGCAAAAAGGATTAAAAAAATTTTTTTTAATTTGGAAAAAATGTGTCCAACATGAAACAGAATGACATGCTTTATGAACATTTCACAAAGCCTAATGGTTACATACTGATTTAGAATTGGAAAAATTTCTGGATGTTATCCATTGTCCTAGACCTACTGAATTTACAACCATTTATTCTTTTGATCATTTAAAAAGCAATAGAGTCTACAAAGAATAGCTATAAATAATAATCCCCCAAAGAACTGAAAATTCCTTCCTTTGAAAATGCAATTTGTTGTATACAGGCTAATTTTTCTGCTTCTCTGTGGTATTGGATGTATATTAATTAAATGACTCTAATGAAAAAAGAATTTTTTAGTTAGTATTTTGCATACTAATGTACCCTAAAGATGTCATAGCTTTATGGGAAATCCAAAAGGCTATAAAAAGAAAAACTTAAAAAACTATTCATAACTCTCATTTACAGTACAGCAATTACTAATTATTTGTCAGGTCCTATTTATAGAGAATTTTCTTCAAGAAGTTCAAAATGTTTTATAGATATTTCCAAATAATTTCTGCCATTTTGCAAAGGCAAAACATTTGTAAAATGAGACTTCTCATGAAGAAAAAACTTAAAGGCACAGAGAAGTGAACTAGGTTAGCTAAAAGTGAAAGGCAGAGCTTAGCTCAGGAGTAATCTGTTTCCTTGGCAAGGTTCTGTATTATTTTAAAGTACACTTGCGAATTAAGAGTATAGTTTAGTATTACTTATATACATATGGTTTTAATTAAAATGTATCATATAACAATGTATTTTAAATTTACTACAGTGTCTTACTCATGATTCAAACTTAAGCATACCTGTATCAATCAAGATATTAAAGATCTTTAGGAACAAAGGATTTTACCATCAAATTGAGAATTTGATGATAAAATAAATCCTCTCACCTATGATATTAGTCAAGTTAACTGATTTCCCTGAATTTCAAATAAATCATCTGGAAAAACAGCATGTCATTCAGTTTGTTGTGAGGATTAAATGAGATAATGAAATAATAAGTGCCTAGAAGGAGGCAGACATACAGTGAAGGGGAAAGGTTTCTTCCCCTTTAGGTATAAAACTACAGCCATCTGTGAACTTCTCTAGTAACTTTCTCATCTGGGTCAGATTTCTGCTGGTTTTGCTGAAGCATAAAGAAGAGCTTCCCATGAACAGGGAGGAATAAAAGAAACGTAACGGAGATATTTTTAAACAGCTGGCTTTGCTGTTCCTGTACCAATGATAACAGCAAATGTATTAAACATTTAGGGGATAAGATCGTACGTGGAGTTCAGGAAATATATAACGAGGTGCCTCGGGATTCAAGTCAACAAGCGAACAAACTGAACTATATACTCATGAGTAAAAGTATGACGACTTTACTCAAGGGAATTTAGTTGAAATTATTTTTCATTTTATTGAATAATGCAAAGTTTCACTTAAATAAATCCAAATAATTTGACCCAGTCTTTCCCTTTATGATTTTTCAGCCTTCCCCGCCCAATGCAAAAAAAAAATGTTTTAGATTTGTGGCTTGAAAAAAAAAAAAAGAATAGACAAACAGAATTCCCTTCAGTCCTGGTTCTGCTGTTTACTAATTGTATAATTTCAGGTAATCCTTTATTATTTTTCAGCCCCCCCCGCCCAATGCAAAAAAAAAATGTTTTAGATTTGTGGCTTGAAAAAAAAAAAAAGAATAGACAAACAGAATTCCCTTCAGTCCTGGTTCTGCTGTTTACTAATTGTATAATTTCAGGTAAAGTATCTAAAGTTTTAGGAATAGGTTGCATAAAATATAGGAAATAGGTACCTACTTAAAAGTTGTTGAAAAAGTTCAATGAGAATGTACATAAGACACATCAGATTCCTGGTCTAGAGCAGTCACTAAGAAATCATCATTGTACCTCTTCTCATACTAAATATTTATTTAGAATTGATGCCACTTCTCAAATGTATTGTCCAGTGATGCATGTTAGTGACCCAGCTTGATGTCTCTTCAAGTTGAATGACACAAATTCTTCCATAAAATGCTGTTCTCAGAATAATGAAGCTTTGGTTTTAAATATTTCCTTGCTTCCTGAATTAAGGAGCATGCTCCTTCTTCAGAGATTACTCACAGAGGGGCTCTAAGTGAAGCAAACTCTTAGTTTGAATAATGAAGGCAGATTAAAATACATTTCCTCTTTAAATGCTTATAGCCAAGAATAATACCAGAACCATGAGAAATATCAAAAAGTAGATTACTTGGTTGGCAAGCCAGTCATCCTTGATGAGCTTTTAAAATTATGAGAAACAGAAAATTAATGAGCCAATTACCTTTCTTATTTTGACACACAAATAATATTTGAGATGTTGACAGCTAAACTTTTCCATTTGCCATCATTTAAAAATTATCTCCTAAGTATTTCTTGTTTCTATTTTCTCTCCTGCATTTTGTATTTACTACCCTACCTCAGGACCTCATTATTTGCTGCCTGCGTGAGCCAACTCAAGAGACTTATTGCCGGCCTCTCAGTACCCATACTCAGCTTCTCCAACCCATCTTTTAACCGATGATAACTGCAGCAAACATTCTAGGGCACAAGTGAGACTGTGTCAGTTATTGTGTGGTCACAAAAATTCTCTAGTAGCTTCAGGACAGGATGGCAGCGCTGTAAGAGACAGAAAACTTGATCGGCCAAGGCCCAGAGGACAAGGAAAGTAGAGAAAAGTAAGCTTGACCCTGGTTTTAGTAATTCGATTATTCTTAAGTGAAGCACCCAGCAGAAAATGCTCGCTGAAGGCTAAGAAATAGAAGAGTGTTCTGTAGTTTTACAAGGCTGGACAGAGGGTAATCGGAGTTGAGACTGTCTGGGGAACACAAAATACTCTTTCCTCTCCAAACATTTGCATGTGTTTGTCACACTGGGGGAGGGGTGGTGCTGACATCTGATGGGTAGAAGTCAGATGCTGCCCAGCGTTTTATAATCCATGGGTCTTCTTATATCTCATACAGGAAAGATTCATCAGGCAAATATATGCTAAGGTTGAGAAACCCAGTTTTATGTCGCTATGTCTAATGTGCCTGGATTTAAACCTCTGAATATACTTCCACCAATCGAAGTCTAAATCAACCTCCTGATGCTTTAAATTCTGAAAATACTTTTTTCTCTTTTGATGTACAAGTCTTGACCTCCCCTCCCGAAAGAGATCAAATTTATCTAGGTTTAAAATCTGTTGAGATAGGTCACCCCATTCCACAGTTGCTTTGGTAAATGAGTAGCAGCTGTGGCATCAGAACTTGCCATCTGGTCATTTGACATTTTGCACATGTGGACTGTTCTTGAATCCTCAGATGATGGCTTCATCAGAAGTACCATACTGTGGTGTGCTGTCAAGTAAGCATTCTTTGACTTTCTGTGAACTCGCAGGAGCTAAGAAATATTTTACTTGGATGGTAATCCTGACGTTATACTCATGTTTATTATTCTTTGTGATCAACTATTTTTTATAAGTGTTTGTAAAAGAATACCACTCATACCATACTAAAGTGTGCACATTTAAGTGTACAATACAAAGAGTTTTCATTTATAGGCCCACAACCCAGACCAAGAAAGACAAAGTTCATCATAATGAGAAAAGTCCCTTTGCACAGTGCCCAACCTACTTGCCTTCCCAAAGGTTACTATTATTCTGATTTGCAGCGCCACAGATTTTTATCTATATCAGCACTCTGTTTAAAAGGAATCCGGTATTAGTTACTATTTCATGACTGGCAGTCCTCAATATATTTCAATACTCTTGTGTCACTGTGCGTAGTAGTCACTTACTTTTATTATTGCCCTGTATCTCATTGTGTGACTAGGTCAAACTTATTTATTCACTTGACTACCACTGATAGATTTGACTACCACTTTATGGCTATTCTAAACAGAAATTCTTTGAATAGTCCAGTCTAAGGTCTTTGGAGCCATGTGTGTGTATGTGTGTGTGTGTATGTGTGTGTGTGTGCGTGCATCAGTGCCATATATATGTACATATATGCATTATAGTTGGTAACACTAATACATATGTTTAATACATACTGCCAAATACCTTGTAAGAGGGCGTAAAACCTTGTGCTCCCATCAGCAATGTATTAGAATTCCAGTGGCTCTAGTCTAAGATCTTTGATGCCGTGTGTATGTGTGTGTGTGTGTGTGTATTTGCATTGATGCCATTTATATGTGCAAACATATATATGGATATACATACACACAAATGCATTTCTTTTGGTATATGTTGAGCTTCAATGTATGCTGCTGAATAGCTTATGAGAGAGAGAATAACAACCTATACACCCACTAGCAATGTATGAGAGCTCCAGGGGCTCCATATCCTCACCAGCAGTTGGCTTGATCAGTCTTCCTCATTTTAGGCATTGTGAGGTTACTAATGTCTCATAATAAGTTTAATATGTATTTCCATATGACTAATAAAGTTGATCACAATTTGATATCCTTATTGTTTATTTAGATATCCTTTATATGGAATATTTCTCTAAGCCTTTTTTATTTGCATCAGATTATCTCTTCTTTTATTGAACTGTAAGGCTTAATTATACCTTCTGTAAATGAATCTTTTGTGGGAAATAAATAATTGAAATAGCTTTTCCCACTCTATAGATTGTCATTTTATTCTCTTAGTTGTGATTTCCTATAAACGTAATTTCTTAATTTTAATGTAATTCAAATTATCCCTGTTTCCTTAAAATTTTGTTCCTAGTCAAAAAATCCCAGTAAAATCAGATAGGTGTTACAAAATTCTGAAATCTTAGTGTATATCTTATGATGTTTTCATAACATCATATAAGTGTATATCTTATGATGTGTTGTGATGTTCCACAACAGGTCTTATTTTATTGACCAAGAGTAATATAAGTTTTTTTCCATTAAGTTTATTGGTACATTTAAAGCAAATAACACAGTTACATTTATCACTGGGATTTCATACCTTTACATGGTATTTCCTGGTTCTTGTCTTTTCCCCATATCCCTGCCCTCTCTTCACCCACTTCACCCTTCCCTATTTACAAAGACTTTGTTTCCATTTTTTCGCATTATTTCTTTTCCCTTATTTCCTTTCCCTCCCCTTTCCACTTGCCCTTTAGGCATTTTCTTCCTAATGAGAGTACTATAGGTTTTATCAGACTCTAGTAAAATCCTTCATTCAAAGATTGCACTGCTATAAACCAAACATTAAATTTCAACATGCTATTAAACTATATAAGAAAGCTTGAAAATTTATATTACGAACAGAATAAAATAAATATATGTTAAATTTAAAATTTTTCCAGCAATGATTATGTACTAACCACCCCTGCAATTATATAGCAAAATAATTGTAACATAGGAAACACAAAATTAATTTATTTAAAATGTACAAAATATGACATTTTAGATAATTTGGAGAAAATAATTAAAATCACAGACATGTCTAGCAAGTAAACAAAATAATGCTTAAGAAATCAGGCATCTAAAATACTGCTCAGAAGTGAAGTACTTCTTCCAGTGCAAAATTAATCCAATGTAAGAGGGTGCAGTAAAACATCAGGTGTAACTGTTGGCAAACACAAGCACACACTTGCCTCTGCTTTTTGTTAATAACTTATTATTTGCTCTAATAACATGTTTATCTCTCTAATTGTCTTGCATAGACTGATCTGGATCGGATACTCTGTTATTCATATAAGATCATCATTTCACAATCTTAGTGTCTTTCATCTGAGTATAATTTGCGTATCTATACACAAACAAAACACCCCCTTGCTACATATGCAATAAACTACAACTCTGTAAGCCTTATTAAATTTGGCTGTAATTAAATTGTGGGAATGGAGTGCTTAACAAAGTTTCTCTGATAATATTATTAACTGGTAACTACATATTTCCCCATTACAAAAGCTAGACTTTAATTATTATTTATTATACATGGCATGCTACTAGTCTAATCAGCATATACACAAATGGGAGTTTGTCATATGTAACCAAATCACAGAACCCCAGGGTTCTATTCAATTATTTTGAAGCACACAAAGGTTATTTTTTCCCTCTTCTCCATATTAAACTAGCAAATAGGTCAGAGAGTTCTATATCATAGTCCATTGTAGACTTGTTAAATTATATTTAAAATGCACCCAACCTTAATTAGCATTAGGTATATGTTAAAGAGCCCCCAGGAGCTCATATGGGACATAAGAACTTCTGAAAAGACTGGTAAAGATTTTTTCCTTCCTATGAAATACACAGCAGACTTGGATCGAGGTCTTTTAGTTTTTCAACAAGGTACACTCACATCTTTTCTGATCCGAGGCTACGTGTATTAATGAGACAAGCAAAATCTGTAACATTTACAAATTTTCATCTTAAAGCCTCTTTGCTGCACACATGTAGTGGCTTTCACTTTATCTGTGAAATCATAAAGGCTACTTCACACATTTGCTTTCAAACAAAATGATGAGCATTAGCATAAGTGCATAATGTCTGGCCTTAATGACTAAAGGTATATCAACACCTACTCCGATGTGGTAAATCCTCATTCAGACTCAGTAAATGATAGATAATCAGCATCTTTCTACCACAAGCTTCCTTAGTCACTTTAGTGATCCACACTTGTCTCATGTTGGGGACCCTTCAGAAAATTCTCGAATCCCACCTTTAAGAAGAGGTAGACAGGATAGCCAGATATTGCTTTGGTTTTCAATTTTTATTAGTATGTTTGCAATACATAAGGAATATGTTCATCATGGAGCACTGGACATACACATCTCCCATCTTGATCCTTTTTATTTCCTCTTCTCCCCCCCCCATCTTCTCCCATCTCCAGAGGCACTACATTTGTGGAACTTTGTAAAAATAAAAGGAGATATTATAGCAGCTAGTTTCTTGATAAATCATAACTCTACAAAGATTAAAATCAATCTAAATATGATATTGGCCAAATAGGTGAGATAATGAGATGAGTTCCACTTTTTATCTGATTTGAGAGCTGTATTTCTATTATTAAACCCAAGTCTAATATCATTTAAAATAAAAATTACCCTGACCAATGACCCAAGTTTCTTTCCCTGAAGTTCCCTTTTGGAAAATGGGCAGTTACAGTCTTGTCTCACTCCTTCAAAGGTGTTATTGTGCCCATATAATATTACACAATGTCTGATGAACACTGCAAAAACAGAGAGACCAGAGATACCGGTGTCCACCTCCACCGGCAGCATGTGTCTGAGTACCTCACTATTGAACTTGATCTCCTCATTTGCTATGACTTCTACTGCTGAATATTAGAAAACCCAGATTCAAAACAGGAGAGAACAGTTGGAGCAGAATTCTCCAGATAAGAAGCAAACAGAGCCATCTAAGTCAAAGACAGAATATACTCTGACTTTGATACTGTTTCATCATATTAATAACCCTCAGAAATCCCATATAAAGTTACAGATGATCCAACCAATAATAGCCCATCGTAGCAGGGTGGAAGGTGGGGAAAAGGAGGAGTACAAAAGGAGGGAAAGATTGACTATTGACCTATGCCTCTGGAGATAAGCAAATAGAGTACATCTGTTCTGCCATTAAGCAACTGAATGACATAAGAGAAGTTTTGCATTTTCCTTCATTTCCATTTTTCTTAGATAATAAACCAAAGACATAATATACTTGGCTGCACAAAGTAGTGAGAATTAAATGGCATAGTATGTTTGAAAGTATCTGATCCATGGAGGGAATTCAAACATTAATTTTCATTCTCTAGATAATAAAGTAGAACCTGCTTTGGCCAGAGTACAGTTATCAGATAATCAAATGATATGTTTATGTACGCAATCAGTGTATATTAGCGTAAATATGAACTAAATAAATACTTGTGTGTATGCATGTGTGTGCATATGCCTATGGAGATTTACACACTCTGATCTCAGGTTACACATTTGCTAAACTATCCACTGTATTTGGAGCAAAAGGCCCATCATTTGTGCTCTTACTTTACTTTTAGAAACTGCCTACTAGATCAGAATCTCCACTTGGGACAGATCTCTGTCCATCATGTTCATGGGTTTATTCTTTTCACCTGATAGATTTCAAGGAGCTGTCTAATAAACACTTCTTGACTAAAGAAATGTTTTAAAGATATGTGCATTAAGTTATGGGCCACTCTCTTAAATTAGGAGTTTGCACATAATCCTTAGAAATATATATAATAGGGTATAAATTATTCTAAAATAAGTCAGCAAGGTTCAGAGAGCTTAGTAAGCATCTGAAACCATAGAGACTTCTTTTGGTTCTGATTTCTGCTTCTGTAAATTGGAAATGATAAAATGTCTGTTCTTTTTTCCCCCATTAAGATTATTGGTACAATAAGATTACTGACATTTAGAAAAGGGAAGAAGGGAGCTAAAGGTGTAGAAAAGGTGGGATGGGTAGGGGAAGGGTAATAAGGGAAAAGAAAAAAATATGAGAAAATGAAAAGATGGAAATAAAGTGTTTGTAGATGGGGATGGGAGGAGGAGGTGAAGGGAGGGCAGGGACAAGGGGAAAAAATGAGAATCAAGACCTGTCATGTAGAGGTACAAGATCCCAGCAATGAATGTAACTGTACTGTATCCCTAAAATGTACCAATAAACTCATTTAAAGCTGAAAAAAAAAAGATTATTGGTACATTTAAAGCAAACAGTACAGTTACATTCATCAGTGGGATCTCATACATTTACACGATATATCCTGGTTCTTGTTTTTTCCCCATACCCCTGCCTTCCTTTCACCCTCTTCACCCTTCCCTAGTTACAAAGACTTTGTTTCCTTTTTTTCATTTTTCCACATTTTTTCTTTTCCTTTATTTCCTTTCCCCTCCCCTTCCCACTTCCCCTTTAGCAATTTTCTTCCTATTTCACACTCCCAATTATACCATTTGAATCTTATTTACACTTTTAGTTTTTTACACCAGAGAAACTATTTAATATTTACTTGTGTGTACTATTTATTTCACTTGAGGGTATAGCCTCAATGTGCATCCATTTATCTATAAATGTTTCTAGCTTCTTATTCTTTATGGCTGAGTAGTACTCCATTTTATACAAAAACCACATCTTCTTTATCCAGTCTCTAAGTGATGGGAAATCGGGCTGTTTCCAAGTTTTAGCTATTACAAACTGTGTCACTATAAACATCGGTGCACGAATATCACTGTGATATGATTCTTCTAATTCTTTTGGAAAGATACCCAGCAGAGGAATAGCTGGGTCAAATGGGGCCTCTAATCCTAGTTGTTTGAAGTATCTCCATATTGGTTTCCACAGTGGTTGCACCAGTCTGCACTCCCACCAACAATGGAGAAGGGTTCCTTTCTCCCCACAGCCCCACCAACATTTGTTATTATTTGATTTCTTGATAGCAGCCATTCTTTATGGGGTGAGGTGGAATCTCAGTGTGGTTTTCACCTGCATCTCTTAATGACCAGTGATGTGGAACATTTTTTCAAATATTTATTTACTTCTTTGGGAAATGACAAAGTGTCTACTCTTAATGGTTTATGAGAGCAAACTGGATTAGCCACATATACATGGTCTATAAAGAATAAAACACTGTATAAGTAGGAAGTGTTCTTACTCTAACTCCACATGCTTAGCAGAATGACACAGTCATCAAAGCCAACTCCACTAAAGGAAAAATGTAGTACAAATGCCTTAGGTGGAGAGCCTTATACGCTCTTCCAAACCCAAAATCAACACAAACTCTTGAAAGAAAATTTTATAGTTTACTCGGAAAATAAAATTTCAGGACTTTTGATCCAATTAATTTGTCAATTATGCAATAGTGAAACTACTGACAACCAAACATATTTTCTCCTGTCATTGATTATGCTGATAATCATACTCTCTCCAGACTGTTGAATGTGGATTATGTTAAAAGGCAATACAACTCCTATCTTTCTGTATTTTAAGAGAGATTTTTTCTTATAGTCATTTTTTAAATATTTAGATAATTCATTCACCGAATTTAGTAACTTTATATTAAATTCAGAAATTATTTTTTGTAGGTATGAATAATTAGTGACTGAATCAATGAAATAGTACTATTTTGGATAACAGAATTTACTTGAATCCTTTGGTATTAGCATCTTTCTGTAACAAAGTTTTAGAAATTGAGGGTAATAAAATAATGTCAAGAAGAAAAGTTATATAATAACTTCAATATAAACTATAAAGTGACTTTCTCCCAAAAAAGCCTTAGAGATTCAGAGCTAAAATATAATGCATGATAGAAATCACTTTATGGGTTTGCTCAGATTTTTGATTCCCTTACAAAAGAATGAGGAAAGAACTCACTTCTGTGCTACTGCACCATTGTTTTCAATAGGTAAGATACAGGGCCAACCCAATTGTCTCTTAGCAGATGAGTGAAGAAAATGTGGTACATAAACAGAGTGGAATAATAAGAGAAAGCTTTTAAAAGAAAGGAAAACCTTGTCATTTATAAAAAAAGAAAAACAACTGCATGCTCTTGTTTATATGTACAATCTAAAAAAACTGAACTCATAGAAATAAGTGGAGTTAGAGGTTGAGAATTCAAATTTTTGGTTATATAATACGAATACATTCAAGAGATCTACTATAAAAAAATGGCGGCCGTAGTTAAGAGAAAGGGATTGGATCTTGAAGATCACTGAAAGTAGAGCTTAAGAATTTTCACCACAAAAACATGTGAGGTAATATATACATACATACATACATATATATAATATACACTAATTATACATATATATGCTAATTAGATCAAAGGAACTATTTTACAATGTATCCATATTTCAAAGTGTAATATTGTAGAGAATAAATATATACAACTTTAAAAATTAATAATATAATAATATTGGAAAATTCTTTTAAAAATGAGCAGAGAACACATCATGTTCTTAAAAGCAGCCGAAGGCAAAGGAGGTAAATCAGTATATCTTCACTTTTCCAAAGCAAAATATAAATGCTCTTATACTTACTAAGATTTGAATAATGAAAGTGACCCCCAAAGGCCCATTTGTTAAAGGTTTGTTCTCTAGAGAGGCCGTATTAGAAGGTGCTATAGACCTGTAGGATGCAGGGTGAACAAGGAGGTCCTTGTGTATGGAGGCACAGCCTTAAAAGCAACTGTGGGGCCCTAGTAGTTCATTTTCTCTTCCTGCTGGATCTTGGTATACGTACTCACTCCAACCACGATGCTCTATCCTCTCCAGAGGCCCAGACCAATGACATTATCCAGTATGGGACCCAAAACTGTCAGTCAAATTGAACCTCTCTTTGCTCTATAAGTAGCCTGTGCCAGGTATTTTGCTATCCAAACATAAAGCAGACTAATACACCACCTATGGACTTGATGCATGTTAGTATTATCATCACAGAGAAATGAAAAACTTTCTATAGAAGCTTCCAGGCTTCTTTCCCTACTTCTACTGCAATTACAGACACGATCATGCACTATCTAGAAGAAACTTTAGAAGCATCTTGTTATAGTTCAGAGTATTGGCACTCGGGCTTATACCCTAACTATAGGATTTCGTACCACCCAGATGTATGTACATGACTTAAAGACTTCCCCCTTATCTTTGGTTTCCTCATCCATAAAAATGAAGATGATAAGATGACTCAGATATATAAAAGCCCAGAGTGAGGCGTATAGTTCACATTAGGTGCTCAAAAAGTACTTGTGCCATCTCATAACTCCTACTACCACCCTCTTTTGTTTTGTCTCATTTTCTTTAGAAATGCCTCAACAGATGTATTCATGACACAATGCCTAATTTGTAAAATCAGAACAGTGACATTGAAGTTAAATGAAAAAATTGAGTCTTGAATCTCTGCCAGATTTCTAGTGTGGTGATTTCCTCATGTAACTCATTAAAAAATTAATCATTCTTTGCATTGTGCTGTGTCTTATCAACTGAAATATATTTCTAAAATATTTATTTACTTAACTTACTATATATGCATACATATTTTTTCCCTTGCCTTCTGTAATCATTTGTGTCAATCAGGGCTTATTGTGTGAATATTTCAACACGCTGTTTGAAGCAACTATTCAAACCATTACAATATTGTTAAGGAGTCACCAGCTGTAACATTACTAATGAATATTAATGTTCTTTTATATTTGGCTGGCACTGAAATAATAGCAGTTGTCATATAGCATCAACAATTTTAACTTGGACTCTCTGGAAAGTCATTTTAAATCTGAAATGCCCTCTACGCTACATTTGGTGGTCACCACAGAGTCACGATGTCAGCTGTGATCAATATAGCTAATGCCATAACAGTCGGAGCAATGTCATGATACAATAGGACTTGAAAACAACACATTTCCCTCTTCTACTACTTGCCCCCTTATACAACAGGGTAGATTCATTGCCTGCTAATTCACTCCAATTCAGTAAAGAGATTTATAAGAACAAACTAATGCTTTTTGGCCACACTGAGTGAAAAAACTAGAATTAGATGGACGTAAAAAGAGCTAAATAGCAGTATGTAAGTAATGAGACAGCTTTCAGCCAGTTGAGAAAAACTATTATAAGAAGAATTTATGTCTGTTGGCCTGATCCACAAGAGTGATCAGCTCATTCAGATGTAGCATAACATTTAAGGATTTTTTTTTCTCTCAATATACCCCAATAAAACAAATAGGACTACTTTGGGAAAGCTTTCAAAGCAATATGTTAATTGTATGTCTATGCCAAATTAATAGAATGCTGCGCACATCCTTCCATGATCAACACATGGAGTAGCCACACCCTTTGCCCAGTGTTCCTTAGAGTTTAAGCATCTGGATTTTTTTTTTTTTTGGCAAGGCCACCATGAAATCATGTGTATATTCTTCCACAAAGAGAAGTAATAGTAAACTGGTACACTGTGTGGCAATTACTACTTTGTGATAAATAATATCAAGAACTAACTTTCTTAAGTACCGATGGTTCGTCAGGTCCGATTGAAATGCTCACATGTGCTGTCTTATTTATTCTTAAGCACAGATCTAAGGGATAGCTCTTGTGATCGTTCCACTCTACAGATGGGAAAACATAAGGCCACAAGTCCAACAATAAAGCTATGTTTTGCATCTCTGCTACTAGATCCAAGCAGCCAAGACACCACCTGTTTTCTTAATCATTAAATTACTGTTTCTCAGTAGATATTTCTCAGTAGTATATTCCTGGTTCCTTGATTTACACTTAGAGGTATTTAACTTTAAAAACGTATAGATGTTTAAATGTTAACTTTTTATTTCTTAAAATAGAATTAAAAAGTCACTACTTCCAAAGCAGATTAGACAGCAGGGTACGGATGCAAGCACTCTCTGGAGTGTTAGTGGCTGAGAGAAGGAGGTGGATGGTATAACCGCAACTCTATCCACCTTCTTCCGAGGTGCTATCTGACATTAGCCTGGCTACTGTAGTCATAGTTCTATGTTTGTCATCTGTTTTCTCTCCACCACATTACTTATGATTCATGGGGTAGGGGGAGTCTTTAATAAAGCTAGTATAAAAATTCAGGCAGTATATCAAGGAGTGGTACTAGCCAAGTTTGTAACTGCAGCTAAGGACTACCGATCTCTGAAACACCATGTTCACATTCCAAAGCAAGATGATCAAAGAAGAAATAATTTTACAGCAAGCTAAGTCATTTTTGAAGTACAGGTACAAGCAAGTATACCGGCAAGGGTTCCTATACGGGTTTTCCCCCCTTCAGATAGCTTATTTAGCCAAAAGTCTCTATTCTGAGAATTAAAAATGACCTGAGAAAATCTCCACCTTTTTCTGAATTATTTAGATGTGGTTGTAGGACATGTCTGCCAGATAATCAGATACTTTGCACCTTTAAAACCAGGGAGGAAAAGAGTGGAATAACTAAGAAATATGCATGGCTTGTGTAATAGGGCTTATATATTGGAATAAATAGAGATACCTCTTTCTTATCTTGGTGGGGTTCCACTTTATAAGGAAGTCTTCATCAAAACAATTTAGCTTTGCTGTAGAATTTATAATCTTTTTCTATCTTTTTTTCTTTCATTTAGGAATCAAAGAATCAATCTGCGTAGTAAAATTTTCAATAAATTTGGACCGTAGAATGTCAGGTCTAAATTCTGAATTACTTGTTCAAATTCTCAACTATGTTAAACAACTTTCTACTGTTTCATTACCATTTCTAATTCAACACAGTAAGAAATACAAAGCTCTCTTTCAAGTGCTCAACAAGCATTTGTACTTTCATATTTTTATCCAAATGTGAAAGAGAAGAGGTTCAAAGGTTTGTGAGCTGAGTTCTCAGATGATAAACCCCATCCATATGTTTTTCACAATACTGCCGCATAGACAAATGGCCAGAATGCAATGATTCAGAAGCTAGTCAAGCATTTAGTCCCAGCACAGGTCACTGTTCTCTTACAGATGAGGTCATTTCAACTCAGAAAGATTAAGGGACTGCTCAAAGCTTCTACAGTTACTTGGCAATGGATGAATACATTCAGGGAATATTCTTTAACTATACTCTAGTGTTACACAAAACACACAGATGGCAAACTTCTGGGAATTTGGGGAGGGGGAGTGATTGTTTTTTTGAAGTGTCATCACCTAAGTCATCTCATTACTAAATTATTTCATTGAACTTTCACAAGATGTTATGTAGGCTGCAGGGCAACTATAGTGATTTTTTTTATTTTTGAAAATTATTTTTCTTCTCTTTTGTTTCATACATATTTGATACAGTGGTGACAGGCACAGACTCTGGAGCTAGATCTCTGAACCTAACTCTGACCTTTTCTTTTCTGTTTACCAGCCAAATGTCACTTGTAAAGAGTAATACAGTAGTTCCTTTATTGGATGATTATGAGGGATAACTGATTGTATATAGGGGCCTTTTAGCAGAGCCTAGTTGGATTTCTTTTGGCAAAATGTGGACTTCCTGAGCTAAAATCTAATGCCTTTTAACTGGATCTACAAGCCAAGTAAACATAAAAGGAATAGGAAAAGAAGGGAGAAGAATAAGCTCATCTTACAACTGGCAAAAGAAAAATGATGCTCACAGACCAGAGAGCGTAATTTATAAGTAAATTGTTATTTTACTGGATGGTCATGAGGAATAACTGTGTATAAGGGCCTTTCAGCAGCACCTAGAGTGTAAGTGCTATTTGTTTGTTTACCCTTTTCACTATTTGGAATTGTGAATAAAGAATGATTTAAGGCTGCAGCTTCTACTGAAAAACAACAACAAAAGAGAAGGAGTAAGAGAAGAGGAAATGGTCTGTAGGAACAAATGTTGTGGGGAGAGAGTGACAGAATCAGGAATACTGCTGAGCACAAAATAGGACTTAGCACATTCTGGATGCTCAATGAGTCTCACTTTTCTTCCTCTTTTAGAAGAAGATATGTAGGACCTACGTGGCAATTCATTAAAAGTACTAAAGAAATTGCAAAAGAATATTAACTGTAGCTGAAAAGGTGGGTCTTCCTTACCCCAACCCTTGTTTTAATTTTTGAGAGAAGTTCTCACTAAGTTGCTAAATTACTAAAACTGGGCTGGTTCATACAATCCTGCCTCAACCTCCCAGACTGCTGGGTTACAGCCGTGTGCCATCTTGGCCAGCTAGGTGAATTTCTTTCTCTCTATTGGATTTCAAATGTACTCATCTTTGCAAAACAGACATAAAATAACCTAGTGTCTGGTTATGAATTAGGTATTAAAAGCTGATAATCAGAAAATGTGACACTGTAGTTTAGTTTGTTAGTTAAATCTGGAATCACAACGCAGCACTAACTGCTAGTCTTCCCTGATTATTTCAAAGTGCTTGATGTAACATCTGATGGTAATAAGCAGCAAGACATTTTATAGATCATGCAGGTGATTTGATTTGATGACCAGAGTAACTGTGGGATTCTGATAGTACTATTACCTCTATGTTACAAACTAAAGGATGAAATCTCAGAGAGGTCATGTGAGTCATCCAAAGTCACACCATCATTAAATTAGTGATAAATTAATTTCAATTCTTCCAATGCCAGACACATTTTCTAAATCCAGGGGACTGCTGCCAAAGAACAAATGTATGATATATAAAATAGCCCCATGGGCAGGGGATTTAGCTCAGTGGTTCAGTGGCCTGCCTTGCAAGCGCAAGGATCCGAGTTCAATTCCCGTTACCAAAACAAAACATAACAAAACAAAAAAATAAAACAGACCCATTACTTGCATCAGCAGTCAACTCAAGATACCTGTGCTAATCATGGCAGAAAAATATTATTTTTATTTTAACATGGCCTGTGCCACAGCACAAGGGGATCAGTCCACAGAGAAAGCCCTCCTGGACGAAAACCCTGAAAAATATTACTTAATAAATGACCTGGATGAGTTTAAAGAGAAATTCTGTACTACTGAAAGTATGCCCTTGGGAAAAGTGAGCAGAAAATCCTATATTTGCATTCCCCATAAGGTACTCAAGTAGTATCAGGGATCAGATTGTTCTGATGGCCTCAGATAACTTGTCTGCAACGACATGGCACATAATTTTGGTTGACGGGCCAACAGAGACCCAGCATGTGCTTCCTCACAAGATGACTGTTTGGTTATATTCTAGTGAGTTCAGGGTGACCTCAAGTCTGGGTACTCATTTTTTCTTACTACAAACTCAGAACATGAGAAAAATAGCCTAGGAGAAAAGTGAAATTTGTAAGTTATTTTTATTTATTTCTCAGTTAGCTTTTTTAAGAGCCATGAAGCTCCGAGAACCCAATAAAGTCTATGATTTCTTGTAAAGATATACATCACATCAAATGCTGCACCGCACTCCCCAAGAATTCACGAACCTACAAAGCCTATGTATAGGGCATCTTCTTATTGAGATGACTACTTTTATTACAGAGTAAAACAAAAACTATGCCTGTATTTGGTCAAGATTCAATAACTTTGTACTGATGACTGTAGAAGGCAAAAACATAAACCAAAAAAAAAACTCAAGTTGGGTGATTTGACTTCTACATAGAGTATTCTTTGCCATCTAGGGTAAAGAAGAAGAGTTTTGTCAAAAAGTTAATAGCAATGTACCTTAAATGTACCAATACAATTAATGTAAAGAAAGAAACCATACTGCACGGTAAAAAAAAAAAAAAAGTTAATAGCAAGTCAGTGCTTAGGAATATAAAATGCTTCTTTTAAATAAGGGATACTATGCATGCTAGTTTGAAACGCTAAGTTGAGAAATGCACAAGGAGTCAGGAAAAACACGATTGGTGATAATAAGAATAAACAAATTGGAGAATGATAGAGAAGCACAGACGGAGCAAGTCTGGATGTCAGCACAGGACTGCCATTAGCCAAGACACATGCCAACATCATGGAAGAAGTTCTATAACGATCCTTCTAGTGAGTCGTATGAGAGAAGTAGTCAACAGATACTTGCAGACACTTCATGTCCCTTGAACTTCTGATCTGTGTTCGTTCCAAAAACATACTGGAAAGTAAAATTTAGCAGTGTAAAAAATATAATTTATCTGATGATTTCCAGCCACACACCACTCAAACAGCTCATGTGAACAATGACGTAGTAATTTTACTAGGTTGGGCTCCCTAGTATCATAACTCATTGGTCACAAGCAATAGAAAAGTGAGCAAATGAACAAAGTTTCACCTTAAAAATAAAAGGGTTTTATTGAAAGGATATTGAATGATTCAGAATCATAGGAAAACTGAACAATGGTCACGTGAAGAGAGGAGGCAGAGCAGTTCGGGCTGATAATAACATATGTCAACAAACACTCTAAAGGAAAAAACACACTCAAATCAGAGGGCATGGGAATGTGAATGGCCCAGTTGGAATCATGAGTTCAGTTTTGAGCTCGGTGCAGCAACAACTGACTGAGCTCCATCGGGACCACACGGAATGAGAGATGCCACAGAGGAGCTAAATGATGGGATCTTTGCCAGGCAGCAACAAAATAAAGCTAGAGATCTATTCCAAGGAGACTGAACTGAGGTCATGCAAGGGATAACCAGACCTTTGGTGATCTATCACTCCAATATACGATTATACACTATAGAAAAGCTCTAAAAACGCCTGAATCTGGTATCACAGTCTAGTTTCTGATAACTGATCCTAATATTTTTCTGTATGCAAACTGAATTTATTGCATAGCTCAAGATTTTCTATGAACTCACTCTCACTTAAAGTCATTCACAAATGTAAACTATGATCAGAAAAAAATAAGCTTATATAGGTAGAAAGATAATTGCAGAAGATTTATATGGCATATTTATTGGAAGTATTTTTTTACCCAACTTATAGAATTTTTGTTTTTTTTAAATACTATCCAAAATATATACCATGTATATTTTGATTAATAGATCCACAAATGGTCCAAATTAAATGTGTTTTATCTATATTACAATAATGTGAGTTGCTAGAATAATACAATTAATGAGTTATGTCCTCATTGATTACTTTGATCTCATAAGCTTATGTTCCACGAACCTTATTTCCCACAAAGTCTATAATTTAAGGACGCTGCTTTGTGTAAAGAGATATCTTATTCTATTACTTTTCTTGAGTCCTTATATTTGCAAGATTTTATAAATACCTGAGATTTCACTCTCCTATATTTTTATAAAGTTAAACACAAAACAATAGGTGTAGCCAGCATCTCTTTCTAAAATTCCTATTAATCCCCATTTCAAATTTCCTAAACACAAGTGGACCCTTGACTTACAAACTCAATTTGTTCTTGAGAGCTAATTGTAACTCACGTTGGTCAGGCTCCTCTACACAGCCTTTAAAGTCTCTTCTGTATAATTTTAGGCCACACTTTCTTCAAGGCAGATCTCAGTGTCCTTAGAAAGACATTGGCCCAGGATTTCTCAATTAATCCCATACAGGAAAGGATGTTGTAACGTTCCATCTGTGTCTCAGACCACTCTGAAACACAACTGCCCGACATTTGGGTTGTAACTCAAAACTTTGTTGTTAAAATTAAACTTAAAACTTTGTAAGTTAAAATAAAAATTCCAGTCATAACCCCAGTTGCTCATATGTCAGGCCAGTCGCAACTCAAGGGTCTACTGAATCTGTGAATTCATAATATCAAAAGTGTGTTTCTCATTTCTTCTTTTACAGCCATCCCCAAACTCACTGACATACACCCATCCCACTTCTAATGCCCACTTTTATCATTTTTCTTCATATGGGTGCAGAAAATATTTGAAGATGTTTCTTTCACCTAAAGAAATTGCCATTTTCTGAAGGAGGTTAGGAAAAAGTATATCCTGAGGAAAAATAAACATGGGTACCTACGGGCTCTAAATAGACTAGAAAATAGAAAGACTGGCATGAAAACTTAAAACAACAACGGCCAAATCTGATGGAAGCAACTAAAGAAACATTAGCACAATATTTAAGAAGCAACATAATTAGAAGGAAAGGGACTGTTCATGTGCCCGGAATGATACATACTACCAAAGAATTAGGGAGAAATTATTCCATTGTGTGCTAATGAGCTTACTTTCCTGTTGCCCATTTTCATACATCAAGTGCACATTAGAGACTGAGGACAAATGAATTAGGGCCCTATGCTTAAGTGAGATAATTAGGTTAAATTGCATATTATGAAGTTTCCTCTCAAAAAGTAATTCCACCAGATACTTTAAAACTCAGTTATAAAAGGCAAAATATCTTTTCCTTCTCTGAGCGGCTCTCATTGACATCTTCTTCTGCTTACTCTCTATCTTATGCTTTGGTTATGATCCTGGGAAGGCTTTGAGAGTGCCTTCCAATGATGCCAAGTAACAGCTATGCTCACAATTTTCTGCATGAATGGAGCAGCTATCTGGTTGTCTCTACTTGAAGGGGGCAACGCATATCTGACACAGTTCTGACCCCTCTCTGTGCAGTTGGAGCTATTGTGCCTGTTCCCAAAGCAACCTCAAAAAGTGCTCTTAAATTATGTCTAGTTTGTCTTACAGAAGAAGAAGCTGCCTGACCCAGAAAAGCATGCAAAAATCTATGTCAATATTGCAAATTACCTTTCTGATCATTTGGCTTCTAAAACTCAGCTTGATAGAGCAGAGTGGTGGCTCATTTCCTCTAACAGGTGAAGAATGGCCCTTTAGGTCAAGAAGACTTTACCCTCTTGTATATGTGTTGATTTCAGTGAAATGTGCATGTGATTTCACTATACACGATGATTTCAGTGTGCTGGTTTTCAGTGTAAACAGATTTCAAAAATATTGGTAAAAGAAAACCAGGGGAAAAAACACGGAGAAAAAGCATTGGTGAGAGAACATTTCCTTGTGATAACACAGAGGAGAAGCCATCAGTTTCATTGTATTTGTACTTCAGGTGCTTCCTCAGGCATTTAGGGACAAAAAAAATCTACTTCACTTCATTACAGATGTGGTACTTACGCACAGCCTATAAGCTATTTTTCACCTATTTTATTTATTTGAGGTAGGGTTTCTGTATATAGTCCAGGTCAGCCTTGAACTCCCTTTGTAGCACAGGCTGGCCTAAAATTTGAAATCCTTTTACCTCAGCCTTCTGAGTGCTACTGGGATTATAGGAGTGAGCCACCATTCCTGGCTGCCCTTTATTTTTAACTGACATAAAACTACATGTATTTACCATTTCCAGCATGACTTTTTGAAATATATGAATACCACTGAATGAACAAATTTATCTCATTAATGTACATTACCTCACACAATGATTTTTTTGCAGCATTCACCAACTTAAAAGTTTAATGTTAAAATTTCAGCAGTGCTAAAACTTTGATAGAGACTGCTTATAAAATTTTCAGAGAAATAATATTTCTCTGGATAAACAAGTGTAACTAGATTACTCCACTTGAAATTAAACTTTATTTTATAAATCAGTTGTAAATTCTTTTCCTGTTTCTAGAAGTCACACCTAAATATTCCTGTATTTCTTCAAAGTCTACAAACTAGGACATGATTAAAGATTCTAGGCACCTAGGCAATATGCTTATTAACTTGGGAACTTCCTGTTAATCATCTACACATTCTTTTTTCCCAGCAGAGTGCTTAGCACTTACTAGGTCCTTAAAATACTTATTAGATAACTAGAAATATTCCAAGTTTCCTCATCCTTACATAATTCAATCCACTCTTTGAAGTTCAGAAAAAGACTTACCAATGCTCATCAGAACCACTCTTCAGAGATAAGAACAGGCAGCCATCTAATTCAGCACGAGTCTTACCAGAAATAAACCTTACACCAAATGCCTCCAGATGCAACCATATCTGAGTAAACCATTTGTCGAATTCTTTTTTCCCTACAGTATTCTTCTAAATGCTATTGAAAGGTTCACTGGAAAACACACACAGTCAAATTTGTGTTAATTCAGTGCCTCTTCCAATCTACATCCCATGAACGCTGTATTTCATCCCAAACACTAAATCAGTGAGTCTTTCAAGAATGGACAGAGTTAGAGAAGAGACACTTTCCAAGGCCTCTATGTGGTCTTTAGTCTAATTGTACATCTTGTTTTTCTCCATCAGAAACACTAAATCCCCACTATACACATCCCTGGCTAACACTCACCTTTGCAACTGTCATTTCTTAGGGAAATCCTTCATCATTAATTATCCACGCTACTCTGTAACTGTGTCATGCATGAAAGTTTTAATTTTACATTAAATAGTGTATTTTTTCCATTATGCTTCATTTCTCACACTCATCTGGAGGGCTATTTTGTTTTTTCTGACCTCAGCACTTCATTCACTGATTGAAATATACTGGATGATTAATTAGTATTTATTAAATGGTTCAATAGTTGTTTAATTAGAAATGTATTAGATTCTCAAGGATTAAGACATAAAAATCAAAAGTGGGAAGAGAATTAAGTTTTTAGTCAACTAAAGATATAGGTGAGAAGCAGCTAAAAATTTAAGAAATCTCTGATGGTCGAAGCAAAATGTTTTACTTTTTATGCCAGTGATTAAACTGAAGTTCAGAGAGTGAACTGACAATGTAGTTATAGCCATCAGTTAGTAGTTGATGTGGGTCTGGAACTTAGACTACTCTAATGCTCTTTCCATAACATTTTTTTCAGAAAAAATTTTTTTCCTGATAAAATACCATAGACCCATTTCCCATCTTCTTATTGACATCAGTTTTCCCAAAATAAAATAGGAATTGGCTGAGAATAAAGGTCATATTGAATTATATTACATTTCAAAAGAGCTTATTTTTAGGATGTACATGGAATCACTACATATATGTGTCTGTCATGGAAAAACAACACAATATGTCTCAAGCATAAACTGCATAGCAGAGAACAAACCAGAGCACACAGAAAAAAATTACTTATAATTGAGATCATCATTACTAATCATGACACTGTGGAGAACAGAGGCAAGCAAATACAGACCATATGGATGAAGATGACCTTCAGTAATGGTCTGAACATGGAGTTGTTCCTGGAAGACGATTACTCAGTGAGCACCATGGGACAAGAAAGCATTTTCTTTGAAGCCAAGGGCACCAAATGCTTTCAACTTCTCAACTCTGCCAAGAGCCAGCTGGCTTTGTGCACATTTCTATTAGGAAAATGGGGCCCAGGGGTGATTATAAACATTTTTACATGACTGAAGGCCTTCTGTTCTCAGAAGAGCTAGTCACACCTTCTACAGATCAACCCATGCTCACACATCTAACAGAATTGAATTCAAAATAGTTCATTCTGCCTGCAACCCAACTATACAACATCTCAAATTGTCTCTGATTTAATTCCTAAATGGACCAGATATTTGTCTCTTTGTGAAGAGGTAACACTTAGTAAATGAAATGAAAGTCTGCCCTGCTATGGGATGGACATTTCCATTTAGTCAGCTTTGAGATGAAACTCTAATAAGGTAGGGAATGGCATTAGAATTCCAAGATCAGGCATCAGTTTCTATATTCTTGAGTAGAAGTACAATTTGTATATCAACTAAACAAAATTAATATAGTAGAACTTACTGGCTACTTGTATAGTATATACTCATGTGTTTGCAAAAAAAAAAAAAACAAATCTAAAATATTTTCCTCTACCTTGAAAATGTATTAAGCCTTAATTTACCCATTAATTCACTTTTGAGATTTTTGTCATATTCAGCATATGGAATCAGCACTGGGTCAATACAATAACAATTGCCCTCCAAATCATGCATCTACATTATTTTTAAGACCCAACTATTAACTTTCTTTCCATTCTTCATATTAGCTGAAATATGTTATCTTAACTCAGCTAAATATACATCTACTGTCTGAGGACATTTTTACAACATTGCTTAAAACTGTCTTAATTGTGGTGTTATTTAAGTTGTAGACAATCACAAAGAAGAAATACAATTATTGTGAATCAATTTTTCTATTTTCTCTTAATTGGATACATTTTTCTGGGAAGTCTCTTCTAAAAGGAAATCAGAACTTTTAATCAATGGGGAAATACATTCAACAGAGAAAACTGCAAGTAGTGTCAATGATAGTTGACTTGGGATTTCTTTTTTTTAATTAATTGTATTGGTACATTTAAGGTATGTAATATAATGACATTCATCATTGGAAATTTGCGCCTTTCCATAAACCATCTTGGTTCTCATTTTTTCCCCATTCCCCTGCCCTCCCTTCAACACCTCCATTTCTGATGGAAATGGTAGGAGAGTTTTAGGAAAACAATGTAGATATGAAATAGGACTATTTGCCTCTGACTGCTGTGCTGAGAATGGAGATGCAGAAAACTGCAATTAACAGTCCAGGACAAATGGAGACAGCAGACACTACTAAGCAAGCAAAAATGGTAATTGCAAACTGTAATTTATTCCATTCATTAATTGGGCTAAAAACCTATATTTGAACCATGTGTATGGCACAGTTCTAGTCTAATGTGTTCTCTTTTCACATTTTAAAACCAAGGATATTTTCAATAGGCCTGGCTAAAAGCAATGCATATCCTCAATATTTTTCTATCTGTGATGCTTGTAACTAGAAAACAAATTTCAGATTTATGCTTCATTTCTGTTATAGTTTTTGTAATCAGCTTTTTATGTTGGCATATAAGTAGGTTAGGATTTGCTATTACTCTAGAGACATCAAGGAAAATGACACTTTGTTAATCCTAAGTCACCCAGTAAAATTCATTGAACATTTTTGTTCAAA
>NW_022900932.1:35802591-35824204 GCF_012274545.1 Fukomys damarensis
TTTTTTTTTTTAGTAATTAGCTTTACTAAATTAAAATTAAGTGTCCAAGTCCACAAGATGCATAAACATGATGTCTACATCTTTTTAAAATGCTTAAACTCGTACATTAGCACTTGGATGACCTTTCTCTATAGCTTCATTTCAGACTGAGAATAATTCAGGAGGAAAGGTGCCTTTCCACATAGTGCAATAGCTTTCAAGGAAAAGCTCTATCACCAAGTTTAGGAAAGCAATGGGGAAATGGGTTTGAAATATTACCTAAAAATTGAAAAACTAAGTAAGTTAGAAATGATTGGGTAAACTTAGAAATTTTACCTCATAAAAAATTGGCTTATAAAATTTCTCACCAGCTGTGACTACTTCTTTTTCCTTTATAAGATCAAAAAGTTTTAACGATAATTTTAAAGATAATTCAAAACACAGTTCAATGAAGTAACAGTGACCAAGAATATATTTATCATATCATTTCTGCAGTTACTCAGCTATTATTACATGACTCACAAAAAAGCAGAAACACAACTTTTAGCAAAAACTGCAAAATAATTCTAAACTTATGGTGATCATGAACAAAACCTAGCAGCAGCAAAAGCTTGATATATGCAGAATCAAATACAGTTTTAATTTTTACTAAAATTTTATTGAGTTTTCTATAATTGTCAGTGGCACCACTATTATTCCCAAAAAAAACTCGACTCAATTATCCTCTCAAAGTACAACAGATTAAGTAATATACATCATCAGTCTATTTAGTCAACAGAAAATTCAGTCAATTGCTTAAAATCATTTTGTTGTAATACAAATACAGAAATATATTATTTTATGCAATACAATTATTCCATGACACATGGTTATGATAATGGTGATTTTTTACACAAAAGTGCAACTATAAACAATTTACCAGTTACTCCTAACTTAAAGATCACTTTCAATGTAAACATGCTAAAATTCTAAAATTGATCAAAATTTATAATTAGCAGGATAAAATTTTTAACTTATTTGTATTATGGAAAAGAAAAGAAAAAAATTATTAGCTTTGTTTTGGAATAAAATTTTAAAACAGCGAATATGTTATTTTTTTCTCCAATATCCAAGGGAAGTGTTAATGGGAATACAATTAAGACAAAGGTCCATAATGGATGATCAAGCTGTGCTTTCATATGCTACAGTCTGCTTGAAATCTGCTATTACAAGGTAAATACAGTAGAATAACATTTTTAGGAAGAAAACAAGTAACAGTTGACCTAAAAGAAATAGATTCTTTACTGACTCAAGGACACTTATATAAATGAATTTTAACATATGTCCTAAGGTAATTAAGAGATCTAGTAACTTTTAATGTACTTGGCATGTAGTCTAACATTTGGAATTACTATAATCATGGCACATTCATTCAAATTTCCATTCACAATGGGTGCCACTCTAAAATCACCCTGAAACATATATGATTCCTACGTAATGTCTCCTAAGTTTAAATATCTCTTGAAGAACACATTCAGTTATGTTAACAATGCTTAATAATTTAAGTCTTAGGGCTTTTTAATCCATTCCTTTTAATTTCTTTTACTGTCACTGTATTTTTTCTCTTTCATTTAGCCATTCAAAACTAAATGGGAAATATATAAGGATGGAATTAAATTATTAACACAAAATACCACATTTAGATAGCACAAAGGGAATTTTAAAAGTGGCCTCCTTTTTATTAACTTGATTATTTTAGAATGTTAGATCAGTTAATTTGTACTCTGCGTTGATTTGCTGATGATTAATAGCAAATTGTTATTTATGTCATGTGTTGAAATAGAGCTTCAACACCTAATAAAAGTAACCTTAGCTTTTCAAAGGCAGATTACTTGGTTTTATTGCTTAGATTAGTTTCTTCTAAGGGCTTAATAAGAATGAGAAAAGAAGGGAACATCATTCTGAGTTAGCACCCACCTGTCCAAACAAAAAGAGACATCTGACACCTATTCCATACTCAAATCTCCTCAGAGCCAGTTTTCTAATGGATAGAGATATTCAAATGAATAATTTCCTTTGCTTCATTTTTTAAGCAAATACACAGCCTGCTTGAGCAAATGAGGTCAGAAGATAAATTAATCTGACCTAGATCAGAGAGTGGCAGATCTATTTGCTAAATTGAAATTGTCAGAAGTAGGAATTATACTGGACATGGAATCAGGAAACTGATTCTTTCCTCAGGAAAAGCACTGCTTTCACTCTGTATTAATGCGAAAGGCATAACTGAGAGAGGAGAAAATAGAACGAAGTTGGGTGATTTCTATAAGTTATTGTATATGAATACCTAATAGTAACAAAATATTCAGTCACCAACTCCTCTATTGTGATTTCATTGATATGTGGTTTGAATGTGCATTTATATTTTGCAGGCAGTCAGATTATGTCTCTCACCGTATCTCATTATCAACTCATTCACAGACGGGAAATACATTGCTAATTTTCAAAGAAAATAATATGACATAGAATTAGTTATACTACCCACCTTTCCATGATTTAGACACAGCTTGATAAAGCAATAAGAATACAGAGATCCAAGAAGTGGTTACTCTTCTCCATGCTCCAACCAGAGAAAGAGCCTTGACTATGTAAAACATTGACTTTGTTAATCTCTCAGTTCCCTCAGTTGCCTACCAGGGCTCATGACCTTTGCACCTTTCTTAGATAATATTTTTATAACTCTACCTTTCAGTCTGTGGAGATTTACCAGCATTCATTCACACAAATATATTCTGGTGAATTCTTGAACTGAAATAGCTGTCATGCCTAATAATAAAAGAGAAGAAATTTTCAAGCAATATATGTCACCCTGCATAGGTTTTTGAAGTCCATCACTTTACCACAAAATTCATATGCTTTCATATTCTATTGACACAACATCTCTGTGTAATATAAAGTCAGTAACGCACTAAATCAATTAGAAGACCCACAGGATTTAACCTCGACTTATGTTCATACATCCCAGGTTTTCCTGGACTCTAAGAGTTTTTAGAGAGAAAAGCATCAAATCTGAAAAGTTACTATATCTATGAATCACTTGGGAGGAAGGATTCCCCTGATGCCTATCATTGGGCTGTATTTTCTGAGAATCAATTTACCACCTTCCTCCAGAGCTGACTATGATAGAGAGGAAGTATATTACAATGGCCAAATGCATGGGTTCTAGAGTCAGTGCTTAGGTTTAAATCTTACCTCTAATATTTATGGTTTGTAGTTTTTTTTAATACATCATTAATATCTCTGTCACAATTCCCTCTTCTTTAAGATATGAGTAATAACAGTCTTCACTTTGTAGATTATACATACAGTTATATGTGAGTTAATATGTAGGATTTCTTGTAATAGTATCTGGAAAATAGAAAACACTCTACAAATAAAAAACCATTACTTTTGTTAAAATTGTTTTAAGAATTCAGATTACTAGCCAAGAAATTTTGGGAAATAGGCTGTTTCCTTCACTCTCCTTGTCCCCTGCCACTACTGCTCACCCAAAGAATGACATGAAATTTGACAGAATTTTTCAGTTAAGCAAAAGAAAAAGCTAAAATACACACCAACAGTAAGCTTACTAATTTAAGATAAGATGGACAGTTTAAAAGGATAAAGGGAAAACGGACTTCGGAAAATCTATTAAGGAATACAAACATAAAAGCAAACTATGACTGAAAAAGATCATGCCAGGCATAAACAAATGCCACATTATTCCAGTCATGAAAAAAGCTGAGCTCATAGAACTAGTAAATAGAATAATGGTTACCAGGAGTCAAGGCACAGAGGGATCAGGGGTTGGGAAAAAAATGTTTAATAGCTACAGAAACAGTCCTATAGGAGGAATAAAGGAGTGATTATAGTTAACAACATTATTTCATCTAATCTAATGTAAGTAAAAGAAAATTTTCAATGTTTTTATCACAAAGAAATCGTGATTAAAAAAAACAACAACAGAGAAACTGCAGATGTTGATGTATCATGGAAAACAGATCTTGTGCAAAATATTAAAATTACCACCCAGGACGTCTTTTGTATAGATGGTTTTAATTATAAACAGTATATATAGCATTTTAACTACAAACTTTTCATTTGGAAAGAGTATCTAAAATGGATTGTTTTGATATTATGAAGCAAAACAGTTTAAGAACCTCACAGTGGAAACAATCCAACACTGACAAACTCTACCGATCAAAGACTCTCTTTTAGTTAAAGTAAAACAAGAACAATTCATAATTACAGGAAAAATGTCCTAGCTCTGGGTATTATGAGACAAGCCCACTTTCTAGACCAAAAGGCACTCACAGCTAAGGATGAAACAAACTCCAAAATGAGCCAGGAAGTCGGGCTGATTCCTTATAACAGTGGTTACCTACTATTCAGTGGCCCAAGGACAGAGGAAACAATGGGCAGGGAGCACCCTTCTCTCCACCTCCCGCTCGTTTGGGTGTCCTGGCCACCCTTATTACTGCTTTGGTCAATCAAGTGGAAGGCAGATCTGCTCCTGCTCGGAGCTGCCAGTCACCTCCCTATGCACAGCTGCTGCATGGATGACCCAGACTTGGTATTTTTCCTGAGAGCCACCCACCCCACGTTTCTAGGAGGCCCTTGTCAGACTACTCCAAAGCTGGAACAGTCTCAGCCACTTATTTGTAGTGACAGGCTAGTTGGCCTCTTGAGTCTTCAAACTCTCCATCGGAATAAAGAAAGGCTGGTATGAAAATTACACTATCTCATACAGCTGCTTTGAGGATTCAGTAATAATTAAGGCATGTAAAATACTGAGCATAGAGCCTGCGTAATCATTTTTTTTTTAATTTTTGGCACCAAGGATTGAATTTAAGACCTTGTACTTGTGAGGCAGGTGCAGCACCACTGAACTAAATCCCAGGCTGTGCATTCTCTTCAATGCTGGGGACAGAGAGATTGTTGATTCCTACCTCCATTGTCATGGTAATTTGTATTAGCTATTCAAACTACACTACAGGTAACTTGCACTTCAGGTACTTCACTGTAACACATCTAAAGACATATTAGTAAATACACTTTAAGAAGTGTATATTAGTAAATATAATAAACCATATACCTTTTGTCCAATGACCATACATGTCCAAGCACACTGGAAGATATGCTAAATAATTTCCTATTTGTTTTTGAGTCAGAGAAATAATAAAATGATTATTTACACTATGAGTACAATTCTCTTTGCTGTAAATGTAACTCTGTTCAAATGAATTTGCATACTAATGGGAATTTGGGCTTAAGGCGAGAGGAAATACTCTGATGTGATCCTGTATAAATACTGGAGACAGAACTCTAACCACTTCCTTCATCTTCTCTAGCAATGACGCTAATCATTCATACGGTGGAAATGCTTCCATGTTGATTATGCCTAGAAGAAACTGTTACAGTGATCATCACTAAAAAGCAGAGCCGAAAACACTGAGAGTGGTAATGAGGATCTGAAGAAGAATAAATAGCAGAGTCTCCCTTAATTGTCTGAAAATGAGTGAGCATCTAGCCCCAGTATCTTGCAAATCTTGAGAAACTGCAACTCCTAAATTTATATTTTGCCACTCATTCATTCATTTGTATTCTTTTCCCTCTATTTTCTGTTTACAACCTTCCTCATGCTTTTACTGATTTATTTTCCACACTGCTTGCAGATAGCTCTTTGGATGAAAATAAAATCCCACAAATATTATTTCCCTATTTAAAATCCATGTATTTAAGAGAAACAGAATTTAAGCCTGTAGCTTGGACATAATCTACTGCCATGTTCCTTGAAGTTTAGTGTGTAGTAGAAGTACCTGAAAGGCTAATTTTATCACTGTTTCTGAGGCAGTGGAGAGGAGCCTAGAGTTTACATTCTTAATAAATTTCCAGGTGGTGCTGACGCTGTTGGCTCAGGGAACATACATTGAGAATCAGTGATCTAGCAATACGTGCCTTCCCACTGTGCCACACTACTCAATATGAGGTACTTCAAATTCCAAAATCCATTATGTTCTTTCTTGCCTTTATGGTTCTGCCGATGCTAATTCCTCTACTTAACACATTTGTCTTCTCTGCCCACGTTAACCAATCTTCACATTTGGCACTCCTTTAATAGCATGTACTTTTTCTCTCCCGTTGTGCCTTTATCACATTGTGCTACACTCACTGTGTTAATTACACTCCACAGTGAAGTCCTGGAAGGCTGTTTCTTATCTGTGTACACTGAGTGCCCAGCAAAATGCTTAACACATGGTATAGGAATTCAAATGTTTTTAAATGAATGCTAGTAATTCTATATCAGGTGTACAATGACTCTAGTACCTCAGCAACTTGGCCAAGACAATCAGTTTTATGCCACTTCCCTTAAATGATTTAGTGTAAATTCTAAAAGAAAAGGCCCGTATTCTTGTCTCAGATGGAAATAAGAGTTTGCATCCCACTCTGGACACATTAGAGAGAAAATATGAAGAGGAAGGTAAAGAAGAAAGCAGCCTGAAATCCTGGGATAACCAGATAAAAGTGCACTCAGGGAGCCAATTTAGGTTACCGAAAGGCCTCTGTAGGCTCCTAGGCAAATATTTTTATTTTCTAGTTTACTTGGATGGTACATGTGTATGCTTACATTTTTAATGCCTCATCACTTTCATTTATTCTCACTCTGCTTAGTATTAGATAGAAGATTTAAAGATTAACATTCTTGTTAAACTTATCAAGGCATGATTGTATTTCAGTTCAAAGTAAAGATCTATAAAACAGTAGCTAGCTATAAATACAGATGTCAAAGTCTACTACATAGCTGGTCATCAACCAAATAAAATACTTCCCTTCCAATTACTTTCACAAAGAAAATCTAATTCTTGAAATGTAATGAGTTTTTCACATTTCTAATGCTAAGAACCTTTTATTAATATGTCTTTCTACTCTTATATTGATTTAATTTGTACCCAAAAGCTCTTAAAGGGCAATAGTTAAAAATTAAGCCTTTTAGTATAGTTAGAATTCCACGATGACCAAATTACATCCAGGGAGTAGTCATGTTGAAACGTTATACGCAATGCTCAGCCTCCCAAATTTAATAAGGATCATAGCTGTAAGAATCAATTTTCATAAAACTATTCATACTGCTGTCAGTATTTCCAACATGGAGACTAAGCTGGGCCTATAGATTACTCCCTTAACCAGAGTTGCTTTAACATCTATCGTATGTTATAGATAATTCAAACTACAGGATGCACATTTTTTCATTGATTCCACTGACTACAATGTACTCTTGCTTTAATTCTATCATCAATACCAACTTAAAAACCGGCACTCAATAAATGATAGTTGAACTAAAAATAAAGCTGTTTTCCAACTTTTACAGTTATATTTTCAGTATTTGGGTGTTTTGATAGCATTTTGCTGTGTAGTTCAAGCTAGTCTTGAACTTACTAGGTAGCCCAGGCTGGCCTCCCAAGGGCTGGGAATACAGGCATGAGACCACCACACCCAGTTTACAGCTTATGTGTTTTGTTGTTGTTGTTGTTTTTGGTACCTTTTTTTGGTACTGGGGATTGAACTCGGGTCTTTGTGCTTGCAAGGCAGGCCAGCAAACCTCTGAGCTAAATCCCCGGCCCCTACAGCTTATGTTTTTATGGTAGAGATATTCAGCTCGTTCTGATTCATTATCTTGGTATAGTCCCCAAGTAATAGAAATTTGCATGAATTTGTAAGAAACTCAAATACCTTTGTATTAAATACACATGACAACTGCCGTAAGTTCTAATTTGTTTCTAGTTATTGTGCTCTTATTTGGCAGTGATATATATGCTCTGAGAAATCATTTGCCAACAAATTATAAGCTCCAATGTCCAAGTAGTTTCATGGCTTTTCCTCACCTTTGAGATAAAATCCTTAAAAGCCTCTTAATCATATTAGCCACTTTCAATATTCTGGTTATTCCTGCATGATTTCTTTGTCCTGTTCATTAGAAGCAAGACACAAGTGTCCAGACCACAGTCCAGGGCAGGGCTGCGAGCCCAGGACTCAGGGACTATTGGGAGCCACTCCTTCATCCACTAACCAAATTCCCTTTTCATTTTTCACATCTTGTCTCTGACTCCTATCAATTCCTACTTAAAGTTAATATTTATTTTACAACTTTTGGAGTTCATATGTGTACAACTTTACTTTCTAAGATGCTTATTTATTAATGCGACATTCCAAAAGTAGCCTTTCGAAGGGACACTCCAAATTCAAATTTCCTGTAACAAAAAGATGTCAGAGTAAAGTACTTATTTTAAGAATATGTTCTTATATTAAAAACTGTAGGTGGTAGTTTAGACCTTTCAAATTTTAGGAGTTCAAATTCAAAATACCTTAAGATCTCTTTAAAATGTTCTCAAATAGGTGTTCCTAGGTTGGCAATATTTATAATGTTCTTCTGCTTTTCCCCCCATTCTTGGTGCTAGGGATTAAACCCAGGGCTTCAGTACATGTTAGGTAAGCACTCTCCTACTGAGCTATATGCCTAATCATTACAGTTCTCCTACATTTAATACTGACTTTTGCTGTTCACTTTGCAGCCTTCAACACTAAGGCATTGTGGAAAAGAGAATGAAAAGCTCAAAGTGATCTGAACAATAATTAAAATTTAGACAGATCACCTCTTGAAAGAAATACTTGGCTGAAAAATATTCTCTAAGCAGAATTTTAAAACTACAAGGTATTAATCTAGTGAGCATTGATAAACCACTGTATATAAAAAGGGATTAGAAGAGGAGATCCTGTTAGATTATCATGAAATTATTTCAAATCAAAATGCCTTAAATTATCAATAATGTCAAAGTATCCTAGGTATGCTCAGTATTTCCTTATGGACTATTTACTTGAAAAGTTAAAGTTTTGCTAGTCTTTAAATAAATGGCTTAAGCAGTAGCAGATGGATTCCTTTTTTCTAAAAAAGATATTTTAATTTTGATATTACTAAAAATGATAGATATTCCTACGTAGTCATTAAAAAGCCAAAAACAATGTAAGTGCTCCAATCAAGCCTCTAAAAAGCTTACACACACACACACACACACCCTTACATACACATACATACACACACACATGCATACACACACACACACATATATGTATTTGAAAACACTATTAAAGTACGATTGCCATACAAAGAGGTATATGTATGCAATGTATACCATTTGATGGGTTTGGGGATAAGTACCCAACTGTGAAATCATTGTATGCCAAAAACCTATCCACCTCCTCCAGAAGTTTTATCTTGCTCTCTTATTTACCACTTATAGGACAAATAAAAATAGTCAAAGCCACTCACACACACAAAAAACAGAGAATGTAATGGTAGTTGGCAGAGGCTCAGGGTAGGGTATGAGCCAAAGGATACATAGTTTCTGTTATGTAAAATGAGTAAGTCCTGAAGAGTTACTGTATAGCGTAGTGACTATAGGTGGCAATATTGTATTATAGACTTAAAAATCTGCTAAGTGGGAAGATCTTATGTTCTTTTCACAAATAATAATAATGTATGTATAAATGATGCCACAAGAATTAAATACTAAAGGGACAATTTGAAGATAGTTCAAGAGACTGGAGTGATAGTCTGACAAATGGAGGTGATAGACATATTTGTAAGATGAAAAGAGACTTCTTGTATCATGAGAACTGTTTCCTATAGGAGAGCCAGGCTAGGGAAAGCCTGTGTCTTGCAGTTCATTATTTTTTTCCATCTTTTATTAGTACATAATGTTCACACTCCTTGTGTGGAGGTGATTCATGTACATGCACCTCTTAATTCCTTTTTCATACCCTTTCCCTCCCCTGCTTACTCCTTCCCTCCATTTCTCAATCCCCGTACCCTTTGAGAAAGCTCTCTTCCTACTTCCTATTATCCATATTTTATTTCATTTTATTTAAAATTGGGGGTTTACATGATTGATGATAGAAACCACAAGACATTTAAGCTTATGCATCCAGTTTATTTCATTTAACAGGAAGGTTCAAGGTGTGAATATCTGCTAAGCACATGAGTTGCCACTGCTAGTGAGCTGCGATAGTGTATCCTACTTAAGATACAATCTGACACCGTGTTTTCTCTCTTCTTTCAAGCAGAAGAAAGTGTGAACACAATCCAAGTCAGCCCTGAAAGAAAAGTGTCCCCATGCTTCCTTTGTCTCTAAAAAGGTTCTTCAGTAGCTCATTGGATACATTAGAAAAGAAAAAGACAAAGAAAGCTATGTGATTTAGCATGTTGTGTTATTTACCTAGTAACAATACAAATTTTGTTCAGTCTTGTAGGTACGTGCTAAGGAATCTTGCCTCACTTGAGCAACATCTTTAATCACTTTTTATTACATGAGAGGATTTGTATATGGGCTGTCATTCTTTGAAATATAATTTTCTTATTGTTTATTTAAGAATCCATATACTGAGTGAGGCTTGTGAAACTAAGCTATGAAGTAATCTAATTACTACCAAGATCTGGTACACAGACACTTACTGCAAATGAGTTCTGTCTAAATATTTTCAGGGAGAGATTTGTTTTTCAAAGCAAGAAAATCTTCAAGGCAGGAGCCTTGATGACCACTAATTCTGTGAAGAATTCCTAGTGGTTTCTTTGCAATAAATTGGAACCCCAGAGCTAATGTTTAAATGTAACTACCGTCAGACAAGAATGCAAAGAGGTTAACCAGGATAATTTATATTCTTTCTTAAACAATAAAAACAATAAACAACTAACATCTAATAGAGTTAGAAAGACTCCTCAGGTCAAGGAAGTCTTTTCACTGTAAACCTTGAAGGAAAGGCAAGATTTTCTATTAGTGTAAGAAAAAAAAAATTGCCCTTATTCTTAAATATTATAGGCCAGCATTAAATTTCATTTCCCTAATGTCCCATGCCTTTAATTTTTTATCCACCTCATTAAGATTGTGGGCATATATTTCTCTTTGCTACCAGTACTAATTATCTCTATTTATAAAAGAATTGATATTGTGTGATAAAAGCTAAGGAACATAAACGTGGCTGAACAACAAAAAAGTGATTCTAATAAGGAAAAAGCTAAATATGACATACTGTACAAGGCAAAAAATTTATGTATAGGCACAATTCAGATTGAAGAAGAATTCTTCTGCTAAATTTAAAGAATAAAATTTTTTTCATTGAGTTTATTGGTACTTTTGGGGTATACAGTAGTTATATGCGTCATTCAGATCTTGTACCTTTACATGACAGATCTTGGTTCTCATTTTTTCCCATACTCCTGCCCTCCCTTCACCCCCTCCACTTTGTTTCCATTTTTTCCTTAACTCATATTTTTTCTTTTCCCTTATTACCTTTTCCCTGCACTTCCCACTTCCCTTACACCTTTAGCCCTTTTCTTCCCACTTCACATTATCAGTTATGCAATTTGGATCTTATTTACACTTTTAGTTTTTTAAAAAGAGAAACTATTCAGTATTTACACATGTGTGTCTTATTTATTTGACTTAAGAGTATGGCCTCAATATGCATCCATTTTCCTGTAAATGACTAGCTTCTCATTCTTTATGGCTGAGTAATACTTGATTTTATAGAAAAACCACATCTTCTTTATTCAGTCTCTAATTGATGGGAAATCGGGCTGTTTCCAAGTTCTAGCTATTAGAAACTGTGCCGCTATAAAAATTGGTGTTCTTATATGGCTGTGGTATGATTCTTTTAATTCTTTTGGAAAGATACCCAGCAGAGGGATGGCTGGGTCAAATGGAGCCTCTAGTCCCAGCTCTTTGAGGTATCTCCATATTGGTTTCCACAGCGCTTGCACCAGTCTGCACTCCCATCAACAGTGTTGAAGAGTTCCTTTCTCCTTACAGCCCCACCAGCATTTGTTATTGGTTGATTTCTTGATAGGAGCCATTCTTTCTGGGGTAAGGTAGAATATCAGCATTGTTTTCATCTGCATCTCTTGAATGACCAGTGATGTTGAACATTTTTAAATATATTTATTTGCTGCTGTTCTTTGTCTGAGAAAAGTCTGTTCATTTCAGATGTCCATTTTTGAATTGAGTCTTGGGTGGGCCCTGTTTTTTTTTTTTTTAGTTCTTTATATATTCTAGATAAGACTCCTTTGTCTGAGGAGCAGCTGGTAAAAATTTTTTCCCACAGTATGGGCTGTCTCTTAGCTCTGTTGGTGGTTTGTCTTGCAGTGTAAAGAATATAAATTTATGGGACATATTCCTCACTCTCTGAGGTTAATGCATAAAGGAAAAATGTGTTAAGCAACATGTTTCACAGGAGGGCTTATAGAGAGTGAGTGCTCAGTATAAATTTGATTGAAACAGGGCTATAAACCATGAAGGGACTAGAAAAAAGGCAGAAAAAGCTAGGTGGGTCCTTTCAAAGTAAGCAAGATGTTAATAAGCAGAGATTGGGCAGAAAATAATTTTTACATAGAAAGCATAGTAAATGGAAAAAATTTTCTAGCACTAAAGCGCCAAAATAGAAAAAGTCAAGAATCTCGAAAATCTCTGTTCCAAAGTCAATTGAGGTAAATAAGATGATTATCTTGGGATGGGAACCCGTCATAATGATCATGATTTACTGATTTCATATTTTATCTAGCATGACACTCTGTACTGGACATATAATCCTTTATGCAAATTTCACCACAACCTGTGAAATATGCCATACTGTCCCAATGTTATAAATGAGACAAGGTTCAAGACTGGCTATTTAACTGGCTAACACCTGAAGGACAGTCTGAATTCAACTCACTGGGGCTGATTCATAGCCTTCTACCACTGGGCCACATTTTGGGGGGCAGGAATTGGAGTTGAAGCCAATGAGTGGGCAGCTCTACAGTTTGTTTGTTGCTCAAAGTGAGCAACATTACTAGATGCATCTTTTAGAGTGGTTAGAAAGGACTGAAATTAGCTTGGGTTTCACATCCAGGACAGATGCAAGTGGAAAGAAGCTAGAGACAACTGTCAGCCCACAGAGGTTAGAAGCTCTAATGATGAAACCAGTGGCAGCCTGTTTAAAGAGGAGATGGAGTTACTAGACACAAAACATTCACGTAGGTGCTTTTGACTCTCCTCCTTCAGTGTATGGATTTTTTTGGTCTGTCCCTTTTTACATACCTTGTGCTCTGTAAAAAGGAATATATAAATATTAAGTATCCACTTTATATATACAGAATGGTTATCTAATTTCATGGTAGCTTTGCTTTAAACATCTAGACTCATACTGATTACATAACTTAGTGTAAATACACAAACAACAGAAATGTATGCAAACTGGGATCTGAAGTCCAGACATCTTGCCAATAAGTTAGTATCTGTCAAAGTGAATAGATACAGTTTGCAATAGAAGATATTGGAGTATCTTTGGTGGGTAAAGGGAAGGTAGGAAATCATTCCAATTCCTTCTGTCAGGTTATAGATCACAGCTGCTTTTAGGAATTTCAAGCTGTTTCCAAGAATTCTTTAACGGGGCTTTTGAAGTATAGTGATAATAGAAAAAACTAATTTCTTCTCTAAGTTATACAACAGGATTTTTATAGATGAACTCAAAACCATATTATTTTTTATAACCTATTTTTTTAAAAGGGTCCTTTAAATGCCGGCAGGCTTCTATGATTCAAATGAGCACTATGTTATGTTCCAATTTGTTAAGATACTTAAAATTATTTCCAGGAGAAATAATCTAAGGAGAACATTAAGTCTTAACATTTTAAATGTTAAGCAGAGAGAGGCCTGCCATACCATCAGTAAGTGCGCCCAGATCCCAGGGAGAGATGTGTGGACCAGAGTGGCACGCCTGCAGGGGATCCCAGCCAGGGCCCTGCCCCAACCCCAGAGGTATGGGCACACCTGCCAAAGCCACAGGCCAGACTAGAAAAGAGCTGGACAGGTGCACAACTTCAGCTAGAGATCTGCCATACCGTCCTTGACAGTCAAGGATCCACCTGGAAAAGAACTACACAGATGCACAAACAATAGCCAGAGGCTTGCCCAGATACCATTGATAATTGCATGGAGACCCTACCAAGAGGCCTAGGCAGACAATAGGAACTGTGGTACACAGCCCACAGCCAAAGGCCTCCCAGACAACAGCAATGTAGGGGACCCAGCCAGAGGCACAGGCTTCAATCAGAAGCCCAACTAGATTCAGCTCAGGGATTCAGAAGGCCACCATTCTGAAGCCAGGAATTGGTGTACTGGTGAGCACCAGAGTAAAGGTTGCTCAGTGGCTTGCTGAGAATTGAAGACCACTGGGTGACCAAAAAATTGCCTCAACAAAGGCAGAGCATGCTGCATCTGTTGAAATGAGAAGACATGGAAATAAGTCTCAAAACCAGACTTCCAGACCACCTAAGGCAATCCCAAAGAGCAATGAGATGCAATTATCAGATATTCAACTACATGGACTCCCTGAACTGGCAATGAAAAAGGACATGGAAAACACGAAATCAGAAATAATTTCTCAGATAACAGCAGAGATTGTTCCCATAATACAAGATATGAGTAACAAATCTAGAGCAGACACAGATAATAAAAAATAGAGGAGCTGAGAAACATGAGAGAATCACGGCAAAGGAAACAAATGGAATCCATAAAACAGATGTAAACAGTTTCCCAGGAGATTAAAAACTCCATCGAAAATTTAAGCAGCAGAATGAGCCAATGCGAGAATAGAATTTTAGATATAGAAGATAGAACTGCAATTAGTTGAAGGAAAATAAAATTATCTTTAAAATAGTAAGTGACCATGATAAATCAATACAGCAGCTGCTAGATGATGCAAAGAAGAATAATATAAGACTGATCAGAGTCAATGAAGAAACAGGAGAGAGCGCACATGGCACAGAAAAAACTTTTTACAGAAGTAATGGAAAAAACTTCCCACATAGGGGAAAAGAATTTGATATACAGATAAGTAAGACATATAGGACTCCAACTAGCCATGATAAAAAAAATTACACATAGGCATATAATAGTTAAGAGTCTAGAAACCCAACAGAAGAACAAAATACTACAAGCAGTCGGAGAAAAGAAACAAATCACATAAAAGGAAAGCCATCAGAATCACAGCAGACCTCTCACCACAAACCCTCAAAGAAAGAAGGCCTTGGAGTGACACATTTCAAGCCCTAAAGGAAAATAACCTGCTAAACTTTCAAAATTGATGTAGAAATAAGATATTTTCATGACAAACGGCACCTTAGGAACTTCATGAATACCAAACCAGCGCTCCAAACATTTTAAACAATATCCTAGTAAAAGACAATGAGGATCACAACCCCAGGAATCCCAGCAGAATGAACCTATGAGGCATGAAAGGAAATTAAATGCAAAGGGGGAGAATCCAACAAAAAGAAAAAGTCATGACAAGGATAAGTCAGTACATATCAGTCATAACCAACAATGTTAATAGTCTCAATTCACCAATCAAAAGAAATAAACTGGCAGAAGGGGTTAAGAAGCAAGATCCAACAATATGCTGCATTTAAGAAACACACTTAATTTATTTATTTATTATTTTTTTTGTACCGGGGATTGAACTTGGGTCCTTGTGCTTGCAAGGCAGACCACTGAACCACTTAGCTAAATCCCTGGCAAGAAACACACTTATTTTAAAAAGAAACTCATAGACTGAAAGTTAAAGGGTGGAAAACAATACTCTATGTGACAGGAACCCCCAAAATGCAGGAGTAGCTGTCCTCTTTGCAGATCAAGTGGATTTCAAACCACCACTGATTAAGAGAGAGCTGATTAAGAGAGACAAAGGAGGACTTTACATCTGTGTAAAGGGAAATATCCAAGAGGAAGAGATGACAATCATTAATACATATGCACCAAACACTAGTGTGCCCAACTATATAAAACAAATACTAAAGGACATGAAAAATCATATAAGCACTAATACAATAGTAGTGGGGGACCTCAGTACCCCACTCACATATACATAGATCAACCAGACAAAAAATAAAAAATTAAATCTAGAACTCAATCAAACACTTGAATGATGAATTTAACATTTTTACAGAATGTTCCACCCCACAAATTCATAATACACCTCTTTCCAGCTGCACATGGGTAATTCTCCAAAACAGACCTTATACTCACTCATAGAATATGTTTAAGCAAGTGCAATGGATCTGAAGTTATCCCCTGTATATTATCAGACCGTGGTGCAATGAAGTTGGAGATCAATAGCAAAAGGAACCACAAGAATTTCATAAACACATGGAAATTGAACAATACACTTCTGAATAATGAATGGGTCAGAGAGGAAATTAAAGAAGAAATTAGACAGCTCCTACAATTAAATGACACTGATAATACAACATACAGGAATCTATGAACACAATGAAAGCAGTCTTATGAGGGCAATTCATAGCAGTGAATAGTCATATTAAGAAAACAGAGCAAGCTCAATTACATGACCTGATGCTGAACCTCAAGTTTCTAGAAAAAGAAGAGCAGGAGATATCCGAAGCTCATACAAAGGATGAAATTATAAAGATCAGGGCAGAAATCAATGTAATGGAGACTAAGAGAACAATACAAAAAATCAATGAAGCTAAGAGTTGGTTCTTTGAAAGAATAAACAAAATTGAGAAACCCTTAGCCAACCTTATCAAAACAGGAAATAAAAGGCCCAAATCCATGCAATTAGGAAGGAAAAGGGTGAAATTACAATGGACTCAGCAGAAATCCAGAGGATCATTAACACCTACTTCGAGAACCTATATGCCAAGAAGATGGAAAATACAGAAGGAATGGACAAATTCCTAGATACATATGAATTACCAAAGTTGAATGAAGATGACCTAAACATTCTAAATGACCCAACAGCAATCAATGAAATCAAAAACATAATTAAAAACTTACCAACGAAGAAAAGCCCAGGTCCTGATAGTTTCACTGCTGAATTGTACAAGACATTTAGAGAGGTACTACTGCCACTACTGGTTAAACACTTAAATGAAATTGAAAGTGAAGCAATACTCCCAAATTCATTGCTGGAAACAAGCATCACATTGATTCCAAAGGAGAGAACAAAAAATTGAGCTATAGGCCAATTTCTCTAATGAGCATAGTTGCAAAAATCTTTAATAAGATACTGGCAAATAGAATGCCAAAGATCATCAAGAAGATCATACACCCTGACCAAGTGGGGTTCATCCCAGGGATACAGGGGTGGTTCACCATATGCAAATAATAAATGTAATACACTATGTTAATAGAGCCAAGGATAAACACCATACGATCATCCCAATTGATACAGAAAAACTATTTGACAAAATCCAACATGCATTCATGATAAAAGTCCTACAGAAAATTGGAATAGATGGTCTCTATCTCAATCTGATAATAGCCATAACCAATAGCCAATACATACTAAATGGTCAAAAACTGAAATCCTTCACACTAAAATCAGGAACAAGACACGGATTCCACTATCACTACTCCTGTTCAATATAGTTTGGGAAGCATTAGCCACAGCAATTATACAAGAGAAAGAAAGAAATGTAATAAAGATAGGAAATGAAGAAGTCAAATTGTCATTACGTGCAGATGACATGATACACTGTATAGAAGACCCCAAGAACTCCACCAAAATTCTTCTAGACTTAAGAATGAAATTCAGTAAAGTAGCTCGATACAACACACAAAAACCACTAGATTTCCTATACATGAAAAACAGACTCACTGAGAGAGAAATGGGGCAAACAATTCCTTGCACAATAGCATCAAAAAATTGAAATACCTAGGAGTCAAGCTAACAAAAGAAATCAAGACCCGTACTCTTAACACTGCAGCACTCTGAAAAAAGATTGAAGAGGATATCAGGAAATGGAAAGACATCCCTTGCTTCTAAGGAGGAAGAATCAATATAGTGAAAATGGCCATGCTTCCAAAACTACTATTTAGATTCAGTGAATCCCAATTGAAATCCCAGGAGTATACTTCAAAGACCTTGAGAAAACAATACAAAAATTCATTTGAAACAAGAAGAGACCTAGAATAGCAAAGCCATTCTAGGCAATAAAGACAAGGTAGGTGGTATCACAATCCCCAACTTGAAATTATACTACAAAGCTACTATGATAAAAACAGCATGGCACAGGCAAAGAAACCTACCTGAGGACCACTGGAACAGATTAGAAGATGCAGAAACAATTCGAGATACACTCAGCCACCTCATCTTCAACAAAGGAGCCAAACAACCTCACTGGAGGAAAGATGGATTCTTTAATAAATGGTGCTGTAAAAACTGGGTTTCCACTTACCAAAGATTAAAACTAGACCTATATCTCTCACCATGCACTAACCTAAAACCAAAATGGATTAAAGATCTAAATATTAAAGCAGAAACACTAAGCTGGCTGGAAGAGTGGTTAGGAAGAACTCTTGAAGACATTGGCATAGGAAAAGATTTTATGAACAAATCCTCAGTTGCCTGTGAACTAGTACAATCAACAAATGGGATGTTTTCTTATTAAAAAGCTTCTGCACAGTAAGAGAAACCACCACAGGGTGAAGAGACAACCTACAATGTGGGAAAAAATTTTCACCAGATGTTCCTCAGACAAAGGTCTACCACCTAGACTACATAAAGAACTTAAAAAAAAAAATCAGACTTCCTAAATTAAAGAACCAATTCAAAAATGGGCATCTGAAATGAACAGACATTTCTCAGATGAAGTAGAAATAGCAAATAAACATATGATATAATGTTCAACATCACTGGTCATTCCAGAGGTGCAAATGAAAACAACACTGAGATTCCGCCTCACCCCACAAAGAATGGCTGCGCTCATGAAATCAACCAATAGCAAATGCTGGTGGGGTTGTGGGGAGAGAGGAACCCTTCTCCATTGTTGGTGGGAGTGCAGACTGGTGCAATCAGGGTAGAAATCAACAGGGAGATACAACAAAAACCTAGGATTACAGGTCCCATTTGAACTGGCTATTCCCCTGCTGGGTGTTTCCAAAAAAATTAAAAGATTCATACCACAGTGATACATGTTCACCCAGGTTTATAGTGGCACAGTCTGTAATAGCCCACACTTGGAACAAGCCCAATTTCCACTCAATTGGAGACTGGATAAAGATGTGGTATAAAGATGTTTTTTTTTTTTTTTTTTTTATAAAATGACTACTACTCAGTCATAAGAATGAGAAACTAGACATTTATAGCTAAATGGATGCATATTGAGCCCATACTATTAAGTGAAATAAATAGGACACACGTGTAAATACTAAATATTGTCTCTGGTGTGAAATACTAAAAGTGTAAATAAGGTTCTAACTGTATAATTGATAATGTCAAATAGGAAGAAAGAGCTAAAGAAAAAATATGAGAAAATGCACTTAATATTTTAAATAAACTCATAATTTTATTTTTGAAGTAAATGTATACTTAATATATTCCATTAAACCACAAATGAACATTAAAACAGCCTTATGCTACACAAATATTCAAGATTCCCTAATTTTCTTTTTCTCTGTAATATATCTCTCAACTAAACTGACTTTTTTCAAAAAGTATGTTATTTCTACTATGCATAATTTTCACTAGATTCTATATACATTAGATGCCAAAATTTATGCTTGGTATCTAGATTGGCTTTCTTTACTTGTAAATATACCCACATACTTTGGTACTATGTAGGCCATATCTGTTGTGTGAAGTTTCTCAAGAACTAGTTAAGCACTAGAGAGAGAATATTTACAATATTTTCCTGAATTTTTATGTCTCGTTTCAATATTTTGAGATAGCCAGGTTTCAGCCTTCACGAGAGTCAAATCAAACTAAAAACAAAAAAGGCTATAAGTAAACATTTTATTTTGTATTTATATTCCTTAACATGTCTTCTAAAAGCTCTCTTTTCTTTATCAAAGATAACTGACAAGTAAACCTCAAATCTCATGGCCACATTTAATTAGGGAATTTTAAAGCCAAGTACTAGTTAACAGATTGTAAAAGTAAGAATAATACAAATTTTTTCCATGTTATCTATAATCACATCAGTATTTTTCTCTTACTATTCTCTCTGTTTTAAAAAGTAAAATGTATTTTAAAGACTTCTAAAGATCACTAAAATCAACTCAACAGCTATTTCACACCCATATTCCGAAGACTCCAGTCACTAGTCTTGTGATTATCATTTTCAGAATTTATTTTAGCTATAATTTCATCATTCTTTTTCAAAACACGGTGAATGAAAGCCTCTGAAAGACTATACAGGTCATACTAAGGATCAATTTTTAATCACAGACCCAAGTTATGTCAAGTATGAGGAAGGTTACACTTTGGAAAGGCCTAAGGTGAAGAATACTCCTTATTGGTAAAAGAAGGCATAGGAATCTCTAAATGATTATGAAATGAGTGACTGAACATGTGTGTAAAAAAAATTTTATTTAAAGGTAACCAAAGTGCTGCCAGTATCAGTTTATAAAGTTTATCCTCGATTTTGAAAACTTTGCTGAGTAACATGCCACACATATGAACACATTTTTCCAACATTAATAATAATTGAGCATCGGTTTACAGGAGAAGCAGCGCAAATTTGCTCTTCCAAATGCTGAGTTTATGTGCCTTACAAACTCTCCCAGAAGAGAAATCTAATGTCTACTTGACTGATGCTCTGAGATGTTAATGATATAGTTGTAAATAACTCAAGCTTCCTAACATTTAATTTAAAAAAATGGCTCTGAGCAATTAAAATCAATCAACATAACCATTCCATAATTCTTAACTGCTAGTGACTCAAACGAGTAAAATGTCTAAGTGCTAAAACTGAATGCCAGAATGTCATCACAAAAATTGAGGAAAACCCAAAATTCAAGTTGTGAAGGTGTGTGCCATGACAACCATTACATAAACATTACTGTTGAACATATCTTTAGAAGACACTAATTCCCTCCTCACCGTTTCCTGTTCTAATCTAATCAGCCCTGGTAACACAGGGCATGTGCAACATTCTTCAGTGCAAAATACTTACAAGACTGAAAACAAGGTATTAATGTCCTAGTTGAGGTTATCATGTTGTGAGGACCAAGGAGAATATAGGCATCAGGAGAAAAAATATTTAATAACAACAACAACACAACTGGAAGACAGGGAGTGAGGAAAAGGCCTATTAATACTATAATACAAGCGGAAAGCTTAAAAAGAAAATGAAAAGAAAACACAAACTCCTTAATCTAAAACAAAACCTTAAGAAAAACAGAAGCACATACCAAATGCTATCAACATGTGATTAATGTTCAGAATTATACACAATCATTAACAAATAGAGCAATATGAGCCTCCTTTTTTATGGATTGAAATCAGGACCTTGCACTCACCAGGCAGGCACAGCACCGGTGCCAAAATCCAAGAAGAAAAAGAAAATCATCTAAAATGTTCTAAGTACTTTTTCTTGATAGTGGGGTAAAAATAATTGTAGAACCTTTGTATGTATGTATTTCATGGACATACTGCTTTTATGATCATAAAATTAAATTTTAAATAACTGTTAAATTCAAGTATTAAAAAAGAAGTCTACAAAAATTTTACTATTGTTTTTTAAATTTTTATTTTATTTTTTGTTTTTTGGGGTTTTTGGGTTTTTTTT